>NW_013666600.1:249267-265300 GCF_000517525.1 Limulus polyphemus | reverse complement strand
ATAGTAGATGATATAACTAAGTTAGATCTAATAATAATAATTTAGATAAGATCATAAGAATCTGTATAAAAAAACACTTATCTGCTGGGAAATGATTCATCAGAGATCTAGTAGACCTAGTCCGCCTAGCCTGCTAGTAAAGTTGCGTTGTAAACACGCGTACTTGTAAGTTGTAACGTTATTATTAGGCCTATACATACGATTGTTAACAACCGGTTCGTGGAGGTCCGAACCTGTTCTTAGAATTTAATTGCGAACCGGCTGAATCCCACCACTGGATATACCTAAAAAAAGATATATACTTTCCTGTTTGTGAAAGGGAGTCATTTGTAATTCTTCTAAGACTTTAAATACATCGGTAAGATACGGTTGCTTTTATGAATGGTAATGTCTCCGGAATACCATCCTGAAATTAAAGAGAGCATTACTTATAAGTTCAAAAATTATCGGCGTGTTTTGGAGTAAGATTTCTCAGTACAAAGAGGTCCTGCTAATGAATGGAATCCTTCTCACTCAACTTATAAGCAGAATGACAAGATCAACTTCTAGTTCCATTAAGAAAATGTGCTGAGGCTGTTTTTAGTTGGAGGAGAATTCTTTTGAGCGGGTAACATTATGCAATAGTGCACGCCATATAAGAACCACCAGTGCACTCCTAAATCCTCATAACTATATATATATATATTTCTTATAAAAGCTTTGCATATAAGACTGGATTCAAAACACCATTTTCAGACAACTGTAGCAAATGGCCTAATTCATCACTTATGGAATATTATTGGTAGTTGGCTTCTCAAATTTGAAGAAAAAAAGTGACCATTTGGACACTGCTAGCTGCATGTTATTCAAAGAACCAAGGCAATTAGATAAGCAAAACATTTGACGCAAAGGAGATGAATTTCATTTTATTTCAAAACAAAGTTAAATTAATCTGAATTATCTATATAAAAATATAGTCCCATATATTTAATTTTCAAAGTTTTTAGTTTTCAAATTTGTCAGGAAAAATGACGATTATATTATACAATTTTAATTCGAGTCTCTAGTACACCAAACTAAATTCTTAAAATTCAGGTAATCACATCAGCTTATAATTCTATTAAAAGGCACAATATATTTTTGTGTTTGATATGGGAATGTACGCTGTATTGTACAGTTCAGCTTCACAGTTTGACAACCTGATGCTTATGGTCATAAATTGCGTAAGTACGTTAGTAACAAACTTTAAATATACAATAAAATAAAATAAACCATTCCATGTGCACATTTCATTATATGTGATTAACAGAAAATTAGTCCTCATATTTCCTATAGCTTATAAGATTATAATATTAACATCATAATAATATTACTTATTAGGCCTAACTTGTTAGCTATTCGAATGCGGATTTAGATTTTGTAAAATAGACTTTTAATATTAATTATTTAAACATATATACCGTATATGAATTTATAATATGGACTTATGATTTTAGGATTATGGCATATTTATAGATATTGTTTGCTTAAATTCTCGGGAAGCTTTTGATAAAGTACAACACAAAATAAAATTATAATTTGATCAACTAATTCGTTGATAACTTGATTGATTTTATTTTAGTTTTATATCAGTACATGACACTGCTAATTGATAAAAATATTATAATTAAATACAGTTAAATTCTTAGAAAGGTTAGAATTAAAATTGAACAGTTTTTTAATTGGCTGAATAAAACCGATGCAGTGTTTTAACCTTGTCATTATTTTTATAAATTGAAAGTGACACTGACAGCAACAAGAGATCCACTTTGCAAGCGTAAAAGTTAGTCCTTTGTCAACTGGCTTATGTGATTGGAAAAAGATACACTGTTTCTGTTACTGTTGATTCAGTTGTTAGTAAAAATGTACCATTATAATAATTTTAACTGTATATTGTTTTGGTAATACAAATTATAAAAAAAAATTGGAATGGAAAAGAAGAAGAATTTATTTTGAAATAATGAAATGTGTGTTTATTAGCATAGCCTATGGACAGCAAGGGACCATTTAGGCCTTTTAAGACTGTCCTTACCCACCCACCTTTGGGACAAGTAAAAATTTCATCCCACTCTACTTTTGAAGAAAGCATTGATCTTGAACACTAGTAAATTGCTGACCTCTGCTACTACTGATAGCAATTTGTTCTGTAAGCCTATAATCTTGTTAGGAAAATAAAAATGTCTTATTGGAGCTTGACCTATCTTTCCTTGTCCTAAACATGTCCACTCATACTGTTGTCTTGAGAATAAAGACAAAATAATAATCATAGGGCTTTATCCTGTTTATCTCCTGGATAATCTCGTAAGCTTCAATATATTACCTTTTACCATTCTTTTAAAGGGATGCAACAAGAATTATCTCTTGTGAATTGGAAAATTGAATTATATGAAGATACTGATCAAATGTGAAAAAATTTATAAAACCAAATTTTATATGTTCAAGATAGCGATGTTCCTTTTAGGTAAAAAAAGGATGGTTGCATGTAAAAAAAACAACAGGTTGGCTCACCAAGTTTATAAAGTATAAAATTAAAAAAAAACATTATAGATTTAAGAAGTTTAAACTAAATGCTTATGATGGGAGTCTTAATCAATGCAAATGCATGTGGGATATCACAATTTGAATTATAATTCAGGAATGCTACTCACCCCTCTGTACCACAAAAAGTTACTACCTCATTCCTCAGATTGGTTAGTGTGAGATGATAGCCAACAGACTACAGTATATCAATCACCCATATCATGTTGAGTTACAATCCTTCTTTGTTGACCAAAATAAAGCTTGAAAATTGTACATAGGACTATTGTGAGTAATGAAATGATACACAGTGAAATTTTGAGGATGTGCTCTGTCGCTGGCTCGACACTTTCCCCCAAGTTTGGTTAGTGTGAGGTGATAACCTACATACTACAGTCAGATTTGATGGGCTTAATATTTGTAATGTTAATTTAAGCCTTGCTGCATCTGCCTCTTTGATGACCTGAGTGAGAATTGCCATGTCCAATATCCAAGAAGCTGCCAAGATAGTGATGTTTTTCAATATTTAGCTACAGGGTAGGTACCTAGAGACTTTAAGTAAAGCTGCTGACAAACTTGGTGACTTGAATGGAAAATTAAGTGTAATATGTAGTGTGAAATTGTGAAGTGAATAAAATCTTGTAATTTCATATACACATGCAGAATGAATAAAGAAAGTATTATGTTTCTCATTTTCAAGGGGAGGGCAAGTCTCTCCCCCCTTCCCCTCAGTGGATGCCCATGAAGCCATATGTTCTTCAGCAATGACTCAACAAAGCTGAAATAGAAGTACAACATAATAGGCAATGAGTAGTTGAAGGAATGCATATGGCACATGTGAGATTCCATGCTACTGATATTCTGTTTTTATTTTTTACTACTATTGTTCACTCACTTCAATCCAGTGCTAAGTAACTATAACCTTAGAACCACACTGATTATACATACTTGAAAAGAAAACAGCTGGTAAAACATTCCATTATAAAATGCACAAAAATATGTATATAAAGCATTTAAACATTCCAACAATTGATGTATTCATTATATTAACTGTAAATGAAAACATCTGTTAAAAATTTTAGTAACATATTTATGCCTTTTTCATATTTCAACAACATTTACAACAGGTAAATGATACATTTTTGTCCCTGTATATACTGTAACATAGGAATATCATCTGCATATTCAGTACACTGTCATAGTTTGCAACTTACATTTTAGTATGGCTAGAGACACCTTGTGGAAATCTTGTCCCTTGATAAACATGTCTTCATATGCTGACACATCTTAAATTGGTCCAAAATACAGTTGTAATTGGCTAAACAAAATGCAACTACAACCATGTTCAAACAAAAGCAATTTATTAAATATAATGTCAAAAATAAAAAAACAACTATAATACAAATTTTATCACTTAAAAAAATAATTAATAAATCTGTGCCTGATCAGGTCTAGGTACAAACATTATTAAACAATATAGCATAAATTTCTATGTGATTAATCAAAAGCTATCAAATGAATTAGAAAAATTATCCAAAAAATAAAAACCTAATTCACCAGAGAATAATACAATGTTTCAAAATTAAACTATTTCTGGGTATATAGCACTAATACTTTTTAATTATATCTCATGAACTTTTTATTAACAGCAAATATTCTTTCAGCAGTTAACTGGGCTGCATACAATCATGCACCAAGTTGAGCAAACTAATGCCTGGCTAACTAATGAATGAATATTTGTTGTAAAATTATTATAAATGCTATAAATGTAGCTACTAGTTTGGCCACCAATTTTGATTTCATTCCTCTAAGTCTCATGCTCATCCTTTTTTGGCTGCATCCTTTTTTCACATCTAAGTTGTTTTTGATTAGATTAATATTTACAATCTGGATGAATTCCCCCTCTGATGTTCCAACTGCTGAGTGCTCTCTGATACAAAGATATGAACACCCTGAAAGCCATGGATATAAGGGAACTGAACTTTCAAAAGATACTGGCATAGATTTAATAATTTAGTCATACTGCAAGAGAGTCCAAAACATGTTATTTGATGCAAGTTGGTACATGGACCAACTTCCTTATAGGGTAATGTACTGGTCTTAGGCTGCACATAAGACATGTTAGTAATAATACAGTCTTTTTTTCTTACCTGATAACTTACCTTTACCACTTTCTTCATTTTTCCTCCCTTAACTCTTTCCACACTTGGGACAGACACCAAATAAAGTTTCCCAAAATGTCTAATTTCTGGTGTGTTAGCTTAACCTACAAATATAGTAAATTTATAACATACATAATATTATAGTGTTAAATTCCTATAACAATTTTATCTTATTACTTTTAATCACATAAAAAAAAACTCAATGCTTTTATCTCTTGAACTCTGCTGTATTTATTATATTTTCCTACATGCAAACCACACTGCAACATGAACCCTGAGCATATGATTGGTTATTTGAAGTACTTTAATAATTTTTTCTGTTTATGAGTTGTGTATATCCCAGCATTTGGCATATGAAGAAAACCGTACCATTTCATCATCAAAGGTATTAATGTCCGATAATACAAGTAGTGTCTCTGATTCATTTTCATTTGTTTCTTCATTATTTTCTTTAATGTCAATTTCTTGCAAATACTCAGTGTTAATGATTACTTCAGCTACATTTGATGAATATTTTGCCAGTCAACTGTCTCTTCTCAGTTATCTTTTTTTAACCACTGTCTTCTTTCCAAGTTTTAACCTTTTATTCCTCTTTGTGTATAAAATGGTACATATTTAATCAAGGATTTTAATATGATTACAACCTCAAATTCATTCAAATTTACAGCTCACTGAATGATGATTAAAGTTACATTAAATAAATCATACAAGCCCTGGTATTTAACAAAAAATATCTATGGTACTGGTTATATCAAATATAATGTGGTTTACTTATTGTGATACATTCTTCTTTACTTTCACTTATAAATTATTTTACAAAAATGGATCAGAGGATAAATAGGGTATATATTCATGTTTCAGACATATGAGTTTTATCACACACTTTCACAATAGTCATTTAATACAGTGATGGTGACTAGAGACACTGATGGTCATTGATATTACTGCCCTTGCGCACTATGTGATTGGCTCCTTTCTGATCTTAGATCCAGGATTTCTGAACTCCTGCTTCTGTTACTTGAACTGAGCCTGCCCCATTTTTATGTGTTTCATCATTGATCTTTTCACACC
This sequence comes from Limulus polyphemus, assembly GCF_000517525.1. Taxonomy (NCBI): domain Eukaryota; kingdom Metazoa; phylum Arthropoda; class Merostomata; order Xiphosura; family Limulidae; genus Limulus; species Limulus polyphemus. Next base: position 259,532 of record NW_013666600.1, on the reverse strand, counting down.
TGCTTTTACTTCTCATTCCCTCTTTTTGACGTGTATCTAGTAGTCCCACTTTTGTCCTTTAACTGCTTGAATTCCATGGATATGTGTTTTTCTTTTCCCAAATAATGTTTTACTGAACCTTGACTTCCTTGTTGCATGAGGCTCATTTATCTGAAATTTTCTTTTGGTTTAGGGATTTTCTATCTTTCTTTCTCTCCACTTACTAGTTTTCATCTCTTACTCAATTTCTTTATTCATTGTCATGTGTCACATTCATTTGGAGGCCTTCCATTGTGACCATATCAGCTTTATTGAAGCAACCTGCTTATATCTTTGCCCTTGGTTTTCATCCATTTTGTCCCATTTCCCTTAGTTTCTGGTGTGTACTTTGTCAGGCTACCTTACTTTTGTACTTTTAACTCCCTGAAACTTCTCTCCAGGATCTGTCTTGCACCTTTTCTTTGTGATGTGTTTTTTTGAGGTATTTCTGTTCTTTTGTTACTATCCTCAATCCTTCCTCTTTGACAGCTGGCCATCATGGGTCTTGAAAGTGATATTTTTCTGGAACCACCCATCTAGTAAGCAGACGCTACCACTTTTTCTACTGGTGGACTTCCTTTGCTACTACCTAGCGAGTTCCTTGTGTTCTTTCTCAGGGGTTTTGCCTGTACTTCTACTCTCCATCTCACCTATTTTGAGTTCCAAGGAACAATTTTTCAACCCTAGAGTGTAGTTTTCCTCTCAAGCTTCCTTTGGTCTCCTGTTTCACGTCTATCAGCTCTGGGTGTAGATGCATTCAGTCAGGATTGGATGGGTCTTCACATCTATGCTTACCCACCAATCTGACTCCTATCCAAAGTTCTATCCCTCATCCAGACCACTCCTTGTCCCATATTGCTGGTTGCTCCATACTGGCCTGCACAGCTTTAGTTCCTTCTGCTTTGTCCTTTACTTGTTCAATGCCCCTTGCCTTTACCACTGTCTTGGTCTTTCCTCTATCAATCTCGATTGGATGTTGCTCATCCCAACATAACCAAACTCTGTCTTCATGCATAACCTTTGTCCGGTCCCTTGCCTCATTCCAGGAACTGACTCCTTGTGTACCATCTCTCCTTGACCATTTACCAATGTCATTGGTCTCTTCACTGTGGTTTCTGTCTCTCCCATCCATCTGTTTCTCAACTTTCCCAATTCTTTACCTGGTTGTTTGAACAGGGCCTGTCCATTTTGACCATGTCCAGTTATTGGGTGGCCCTATCAAACACCTTCCATTTTTTCTGGTTCCATAACATTTTCTCTTATGTCATTTCCCTCCTTTTATGTTTCTTCCACAGTGCTCATCCTCCGTGTCCCTTTGTTGTACCAGATTGGGATCTTAATGTGGTCCATTATGCTCTTTCTTGTTCTTCCTTTGAACCACCTGCTATGAGTTCCTTGTACCATCTTTCCTTTAAGACCTATTTCCTTCTCCTCCTTGTTTGTGGACTCCGTCATTCCGATATTTTTGCCATTAATGTTTCTTGTAACTTTTACCTTTCCTCTACCCTGACTGGTCCTTCCTGCCTAAAATCTATGTGGCCCGGGAAGGTATTTTATCTTTCTCACCCATCTCCTTACCTTCGATTTTACACCTGTACTCCTGTTTCGATTTGGATAGACTTTTTCATCCAATTCGTTCCTTGAGGTGTTATGCGACTCTTACTGCCTCCTTTTGGGGTTCATGTTCCTGACTATTTATTCCTTGGAACCCCTTCTGTTTTCTGTGATCTGTCTCCAGTAACTCTCAGTGGTTGGGTTTGTCAACTTTCCAGGATGGCGTATTCGGACTTGTCCATAGAAGGTCACCATTTCCACAGTGTCTCATCACGTCAAATTTGCCACACTACCATGTTTTTAGCTGCTCACCATGGAAGAAATTATCCAGGCTGGTATGTGGACAACTCCCAATACTTTTGTTGCTCATTATCTGCACAAATTGGTTGTTTCTGACCCTGGTGGATATTGTCTTCCTCCCGTGGGAATTCTGCACATGACCATTCATCTTTAATTGGGATAAGTTTGTTCATTTCTTTTTTTTATGTTTTCTTTTCAGCTTCCCTAAGCTTCTTTATGGATCCCATCTAGTGGTGAGAGTTGCCTTGTCAGGTATGCTTTGTCTCAAACCCACACTAAATACTGTAACTATATTATGCTCACAGTTGAGATGGGGTGTTTTTTGTAAGACTGGTGGATGCTTTCCTGGTGGTGTATGTGTATATATCTATGAATTTATTATGATTATATCTTTAGTAGACTGTTACTAATGGACTTCAAGAATAAAGCAGAAGGGGATTTATGACCATCCATGCTGACCCTTTGATTCCTTAATCGTGTTTGGTCTGCTTTTCAAAATAGGAAAACATAGTCACCCATTGCAATGTCTCTTGTTTGATGTTCCCCCGGTCTCCCCACTGCCTTTATACTCCTCTCTCTTTTTCGAGTGGAGCATGCGAGTCCATACTACTTTCAGTTCCCAGTCACCACATTAGTGGATCATGGAAGCTTCCTCCTAAGTGTTAATATAATTATGCTTGTTTATCCACTCAGGAGAAGAGAGCGATGCTGGTTCCCTAATGGTGCTTCCTCTGGATATTTACTGCCTGAATGAACTGCACTCAATAAAACCAATGACCAAATATTTGGGGCCAGCCTATGTGGGATCTTCCTCGTAATTCCAGGTTCAGGAGGACAACACCATGTTCCTACAGTTTGGGTTGTGTGCAGTAGATACCTCTCTTCTTGTTAATTCTGGTTGCAGAAGGTTCTTTCCTGCTTCTATGGTTGGGTTTGAAAGACTTAATCTGCTTTGTAATACTGGCAACAGGATATCTACACTCTGTTGCTACAGTTGGGTGAATGCTGCTTGTCTTCCTCATAATTCAGGATACAGGATGTCTTTACCATGCTGTTATGGTTGAATGAGTTATGACTTTGCCCATAATACCGGTTACAGCATTCCCTGTTCTTAAGGTTGAGTCGAGGCAACGCCAAGACCCCATAATGCTGGGTTTGGTTTGTCGTACTTCTTGCTCTCACGATGGTTTTGGGAGTTTGTCTAGTTAAGACCATTTGCTCACTTCCTTTTCATAACTCTGGTTGCTTGACGTATGGCACTCTGTTTACATTCAGTTGGGGTTGTTGGGTATTGATTACATGGTCCACTTGCCCTAGCCACCTATTGTTATTAAAAGTCGATATACAGCTTGTACCTTTATAATGCTCTTACAGTTGTGAAAACATAACCAATTCCACCCATTTTATGTTACTTTCCTAATTCTTGGGCGAAGAGCATACCTGTTCCAGAAGTAGTGTGGCACCCCACAGGTGTGCTTCATTTTCATCTCTGAGCACACCCATTCATTCTGGGCAGTTCTTTCCACTTGATTTGTTCTTTGTGCACCTACATTGGCCCTCCACCTTTGCAATATGGGATTCTAGCATTTTGTATGAGAGAAGGTAAGTCTTTTTTGGAAGTTAACATTTTCTTACACTGAAAATGTACTTCTGATAAGTAACATACCTCCTCTCACACTTCCCACCCTTCCTCCTCACTAAAACCTGTGTTTTTATTCTTGTACCTGCCATTTCTCAAAAGTGACGATTGAATAGGAATACGCAGAGGGAGCTAGTTGCACCATTATAGGTGGCATAATCTATTGGTGGAGTGTAGTCACAGGATATGTATATGTTCAGAAATGGTGCGAAACTGATAGGGTATAAAGACTGGTACACTGATTACTAAAATTCTTTTAACAATACGTATTGGAAATACATTTTCAGTGTAAGAAAATGTTAACTTTTGATGCCAGGGGTCTTGTGTATTAATTTCCTGCATTAGTCTTTTTGGGGGACTCTCTCTTCCCTTGAGTCCTTCTTTTTTTTTAGTTTGCCTTGTCAAGAATGAGCCTATGTTAACATGTTAAGGCTCCTTGGGATTACTATGCATGGAGCATGTGTTACCTTCCTATTGGTTATGGGGCTTTTATCTAATGATCATTACATCAGAAGCTGGCACAATACACATTGGCACATGCATGATTGGGAGTTTGTTCAAGGAGTTTTTGGCATGAGTGGGAGATTACATAGCAGTGCATGTTAGGTAATAGCTCCTTGTTGTACAGAAAGTGAATATTGAATCGAAATACGTTTTCAGGTAAGGAAATTGTTAATGTATGTTATTCATTAAATAAAACCATTAAAAATTGTTACATGATACATTAAAAAGAAAGATATATTTTATTTTTGGATAAGATGCTTCATATCCATGAGTTTTTTAATCAAAATGTTGCATGGTCATCAGTCCTGTGCCATTGACAATAACATATACTGTAATTTAGAATGTCAGACACAGAATGATCTAGATACCCAAGTACAAAGAAGTACATGTTAAGATCACACATTTACATACAAAAGTGGATAAATATTTCTGTGGCAGCCTTGTTGTCAGATATATGTACAACAGATACATTATCATATTGCACATCAAATTTCAAACTTTCTTTATATTACTAGTTAGATTCTAGTATTAGTCATTGCATTTTAAATAATAAACCCATGAAGGACCCATTTTTTCTGTGGAATATGAACATTTGCTCATTTGTTTTATCAACAGAGAAAATAAACTAATAAAAGCTAATAAAGGAACTATACAGTTCATTCATTGTTAGTTATGAAAGTGGTCTTTTAAAAGTATGTTAATAAAACTTTGTTCGTAAAATTTTAATATGTAATTGAGTGGACTGTGCAGAAATTAAAAACAATATTCAACCATTCTAAATCACAGAAAGTGTTTGAAGTAATTAACTAATTAGGATGAAATATTGTGTGTTATTTGACAAGTTAACCAAAAACACAAGAACTACAAGAGAAATTATTTTTTGATCTAGTGTTTTTTATTGTCATAGTATTTCTTTCAAAATTGAGAACATTTGAGAATAAATCCAAAATTTTAGTACATATTTTAAGCTATTTTAAAGAAAAAGTATGAAATATAATCCTGCAAATATAAAATTTCCTTTAATGAATTACAAAAGCAATTTGCTATGAGATATAGAAGCTTGGCTAAGTTTTATTTAGAAATTGGGTGTTAAGTGTATACTTAACATTTGTTTAGAATTGACGGTTGTATTAGAATTAGTCTTTTCGATATGGTATATTACCTATTCCCACATGTATAGCTTGTTCAGTACTGCCCTCTTTATGCAAAAATTGTTTAGCATGCCACAAGCCTTGATCTCCCACATACCCCACAATTAATGTGATTCACTGCATATCATATGTAAATCATCATGTGACAACCTTTCATCAATAGGAGTGTGAGACACCCTCCTAATGCATGTGACTTCCTCTCTTTGATTCCACTGAACTATCACTTCTTGTTAGACAGTGATCTAGTGCAGACATTTTATGATTGTGCCCTTTTCACATGTTTATTTAATTTTTTTTCTCTGCAAAGTAGTGATTTAATTCTTATTTTGCTACAGTTTATTTTCTGTAGTTTTTTGCCGATATAACGTACCTTTGTTTTATATTATTATTTTTCTATATTTTGAATTATTCACCATTTATGATGAATTCTGAAGCTCATGTCACAACTTCTGATATTCTTCCAACTACTTCAAGTGATCTTACATGGCCTTCGGGTCAGGGGGTTATGACTGAGAATTTTTTGGTTTGGTTTGTTTTAAATTTCTTGCAAAGTTGCACGAGGGCTATCTGCTCTAGCTGACCATAATTTAACGGTGAAAGACTAGAGGGAAGGCAGCTAGTCATTACCACCCACTGCCAACTCTTGGGCTACTCTTTTACCAACAAATAGTGGGATTGACCATTACGTTATAGTACCCCCATGGCTGAAAGGGCAAGCATGTTCAGTGGGACAAAGATTCAAACCTGTGACCCTCAGATTGTGAGTCAAGTGGCCTAACCACCTGTCCATGCAGGGCCAGATTCTTTGGCTATCATTTATCAGGAGATTGATCATTATATGAGTTGGCCTTCTACTCTCGATAATGTTTGACTTCTTCCTGAATTTTACACACCTGTTCATAACAAGGAGGATTTTGACAGCCTTTTTCCTCCAGTTAACTATGAAATGCCCTCCCAAGCCTCTTCTGTAGAATCTGCTAGGGCTAACTCAGGTGTGTTTAGTTTTATCTATTTCCCTGATTTCATATGATCCTGTTCCTTCCTTGTTGCATGACTCCCCTTCTTTAGAGTACCTTGTTTTCCCTCCACCTTACATCAAGGTTTATGCTGAGCATTTCATTTCTCAGTTGATAACTGGTGCTAGCTTCACCCTCCACAGGCTTTTGATCATTATGCTTTGGCATATCATCAGGCTGATCAACCCTTTCTTGACTCTGAGAAGTTGGAGGCACTTTTTCCTTTGTGTGTGTGTGTGTTGACCTTAAAAAATCCTGCCCTTTTATCACATGCACAGTTTTCCTGCCTTAGTCTTACTCATACAGCTCTTCTACAGTACTGGTCCACCATACACCACCTTTCAGAGGCACTCCACCAATCCCCAGAGGGGTTTTGGGGGATACAGTTTCCCTCATTACTTCATTGTTGATGTGATTGTTCTCTTCAGCCTTATCCCTTCACATGTGGCTTCTGTGCTGTTAAGATCTAATTGGGAGGGATGCTGTCTTGTCACAGATCCATTTACCATCCACTTTTGACTTACAGATGGCTCGTTTTCTCCTTAGGTCTTTTTTAGAGAGATTCTTGAGTCTTTGGAATCATGTATGGAACCTGTGAGACAACATTCGACCCTTTCATTTTTGGTTGATCATTTATTTCATCCTGCTCCCATACTCTCTCCTGTTTTCCATCCTGCACCCTCTCATCCTTTACCAGTTCCTACCAATAGAAGTTTGACAGGTTGTCATGTTTCTCGACATCGGTTTCAACGTCGCCAACAGTTCTGGTGACTATCTGGTGGGTTCCAGTCCAGTGGGGATGTATTTGGTCAATTTTGTTCCCTTATGGCAGGAATTCACTACCGATCCTTGGGTGATCAAAGTTTTGTCAGAAGGACTTTTCATCTGTTTCTTTTCCCTGACCTATTGTCTCTTGTACTGATATCCTTCCCATTACCTTGGGATCCTGCTAGCAGTCTGCATCTATATCAGGTTGTGCTGACTTCTATCACAAAGAGCTATGGAGCCTGTCAGCCAACCTTCCCCAGATTTTTACTCCAGACGTTTTGTAGTCCCCAAGAAAACTGGGGAGTGGCATCCTGTGATCATAGGCTTTTTCTCTTGATCTGTGCATGACCAAGGTAGACGTCTCAAATGTGTATCTCCATATTCCTGTTCTTATCTGTCCAGAAGCTAGCTTCAGTTTGTTTACCACAAGATTGTGTATCAGTTTCGTGACTTGCCATTCGGGCTTGCTTCAGCACCATATGTCTTTTGTTTGGTGGTCAAAGCCTTTGTCCGACTTCTACATGCTCGTGGGTTATGTTTACACCACTGCTTAGATGACTGGCTTTTATTAGGTCATTCTGAACTGGAGTCTTCACAACATACACATCTGCTATTGATAGAAGCAGCTGGTGTGGGTTGGATTCTCAAGTTGGAGAAGTGTTTCCTCTTACCTACCCAATATCTTATTCACTTGTGTTTTTTTTCAACATCCACCTCAATAGGGCCCAACCTTCTCCACCTCGTCTCCATTTAGTGGAACTTTAGTTCAGTTCTCCACACCCTTTCTACTCCCTCTGTTTCTGCTCCCAAGGTTCTATCAGTTTTGGGAACTTGGGCTTCTATGGAAGCACTTATCCCCTTGGATCGGGCACATATGCATTCTCTTCAGTGAACTCTGCATGACTGATGGAATCTTGTTTGGAATCCCTCTGATTCCCTAATTACCCTTCCTCCTTCCCTTTTAGATGATCTGCATTGATGGTTGGACAAGGACAACACAACAACAGGTGTACTGCTTCCTCCACCTTGTCCGGATTTGCAGCTGTTCACAGATGCTTCTTCATGGTTGAGGGCATGGGTAGCTCAGCAGGAGGCTTTTGGACAATTGTCTTCATTTTAGAGGTCTTCATGTATGAACATCTTACAGCTTCTGGTGGTATGACATGTTTTTTGCTATTGTACAGAACTGATTCATCATGATCTATTCATACAATTCTACTATGGGAGTTTGTATCAATCACCAAGGAGGCACCCATTCCTTTTGTGGCCGAACATTAGAACTCGTTTATTGGGCCAATATGTTAGGGATACGTCTTCTTGTATGTCATGTTCAGGGTGCTTTCAACCTTGTGGAGGATTGCCTTTCCAGACCAGACAAGGTTTATCCCCCTAGGTGGTCTCTCAACCCTCAGGTTTTCTTATAGCTATGCAATCAGTGGGGTAATCCTCATCTGGATGTATTTTCTACTTTCCTCAACACAAAGTTACATTATTTTTTACCTCCAGTTCCTCATCCTTAGATCCTTGCTGTGTGTCCTCTAAGTCAGGATTGGAACAACCTTTATTTTTATCCCATCTGACTTTCTTCCCAGGGGGATTTCGGTCATCCATATCACTCTGTGCCAGGTCCTTCTGATTGCTCCTTACTGGCTGGAACAACCTTGGTCATCCATACCACTCTGTGCCAAGTTTTTCTGATTGCTCCTTACTGTCTGGCACAACCTTGGTTTCCTCATCTCATTCAACTTGAAACTTCCCTTGTATTGTCTCTTCCTTTCACTCCATCAACCTAAATGGAATGTCATCTACCATTACTCTTTGAGTTGGTTTTTTTCCCTTTCTTGGCCCATGTTTCCTCTTCTTATGGATTTCTTCACCTGGCTATTTGATCATGGGGCTTCTTTCTCTTACATAGCTGGTTATTGAGCAGCCTTATCCAAAACAATTCCTCCTGATTGTGATTACTTCCATTCACTCAAAAGTAGGGCAGTGGTGTTCTGCTGGTGTAGATGGCATGTGATTTTCCAATCCTGCACTCCACATCCATGTGGTGGGTCCCGGAGGTTGATGTTGTACCAAGCTTCTGTATGGTTCTATCTGGAAGGTGAGGTTGCATATGTTTTCTAGAGGTGATCCACTTTTCTGTGGTGGAACCCAGAGGGTGGCATTGTGTTCCAACTTTTGTGGGAGTCTATCCAGTGGATGATGTTTTGCATATTTCATGAAAAGAAGTTCCACCTCTATGTGGTGGGTCCTAGAGGTTGGTATGCCCAGCTTCTCTGTGGTGCTATCCATAGGTTGCATATCTTTTACTGAAGCGATCCACTTCCATGTGGTGGGACCCAGAGGTTGATGTTGTGCTCCAACTTTTATGCAGTCCTATCTGGAGGATGATGTTGCTTTGGAATAGATCCGTAACATTGCAGTTCACCCCTTTGATTGGGATCCCTCATCCTACCATCACCTGGATGTCGGTTCCCAGTGGTTTTGGATTAGAGCTAGACCAATCGACATAAATCTTCACACATAAATTGGTTGTGTTTACTTATCCCAACTCTAATTTTGTAGTTTTGCCTCATATTCTCCACCTTTGTGCGGTGGGTCCTAGAGGTTCATGTTGCACACACACACACACACATGTGTGCTTCGACTTCTGTACAGTCCTATCAGAGAATGATGTTGTTTTTAAAAAGTTAAGCCAAATTGAATTCCTCTGAAAGTGCACAGTACAAATGTATGTTCAAGATGATTTTTTGGCAGCAAAAAAGTTAGTGTGTAGGAAATAAAAAAACTTATATACAGTAAATGTGTTTATGTGCATTATATTAGGTAAAATTATAAAAAAAAACACAATGTGAGGCACTAAGTGTTTAAGGTCAAATTGAATTGATATAAACTTTAATAGCAGAGTAAGGTGCAGTTCTTTTCTAAAACATATGGATAAAAAGTTAATAAATAAATAGATGCAATATGTGATTAGCTTAATTGTTAAATTAAATCCTTATAATATAATATAAAGATGTAAGAAAGTTTACAAAATATTTTAATTTTTCAATAAAAAACATGCCTGTGATGATGTGTTTTTTACATTGTAGGTTGATTAATGAAGTTATGGATTTCATGTAAAACTTGCAGCTGAGATACCTCTGGAAAACATGGAGGATATGGCATCTCATCTCACATCTCGTGAAGAACAAGTGAGAAATTACTGAGAATATCACGTTTTATGGTTTGGTATTTATTTTATAAACTGTGTGCTTAAATAATCTTTGATAGGTTGTTTAGGCAGAGTATTCATAATGAATCTAAGTTTCA
>NW_013666600.1:245156-248951 GCF_000517525.1 Limulus polyphemus | reverse complement strand
GTAGAAACCTACAAATGTAGAGGAAGACGTTTCGAAAGTCTTCCGCCTGAAGACGAAATGCGGAAGACTTTCGAAATGTTGTCCTCTACATTTGTAGGTTTCTACCACAGGCAGTTGCTGTCCATTTGAAACTTAGATCCATTACATGCTAAAAGCTGATTCCATATCATGACTGTGACCTTTTACACCTACAAAAACAAAAGTCCTTAAATGTATTAATACTTTTGTAATTCAGTGTTCTAGTCTAGACTAGGAAGCTAACAGCTTACAGTCTTCTTTCTTTTAAGAACTGCCAAAATTATTTTCATGAGTTTTCCAGTAAGCATTTAATCATATTGTCTTTTTTACTTTGACTAAATAAGCAAAAAAATACTTCAGTAATACAAAATTGAACTAAATTTATATAATTCAAAAATATGTATTTCACATTTATTTTTGAAATAATCACACTCCTTCATGAGGAGCAAACAAATATATAAATTACACTTAACTTTGTGGTTAGTATTTACAAAATTTAAACCAATTCATTATTCTCACATCAGTTATTTGTCCTTGGGGTCCATATCGGGCCTGGAATTTTTGGAAACAAACTTTCGATTAAAAACAGTTTCAAAGCTTTGAAGCAGTTTAAAAACTAGATTAGAATTATTTCACATTTCTTTCATCATTAATAAAATGTTTGTGTACAACATTTAAATGTAAAATGAATCACAATATAAAAAAGACCAATACATCTGTAAATCTGTTTTGTCACTTTTATTTATATAGCAAACTTTTATTGCTAAGCACTGTCTCTTAAAGTAACAAGTTCCATATTAGAAGTTTGTGCAAGACTATATTTAAAAAAAAAAGTTATGACACACATTGACACTGATGAGAATGAGTAAATATGTATTGTCTTTTAAGGTAGTGCTGTGTTTAATGAGCTCAGTAAAATATCAGAACATTAAAATACTAAGAGTGAAGCTCTAAATAAATCAATACTATGTATACAAATATCTGTGACTGAAAAGAGTATTTGCAGCTATAACACTATGTACATAACTTATAGCTGTTTCATTTGTGCAAGTATGGAATGTGCAGACTTGCTAGAATAGGACAATTAATAAACTAAACTACTTTGTATGTGTGTGTTCATAAGATAAGGAGTACATACCTATAATAAAAGTAAAGCATATTATGTCTGTAGTACCTTTATTTTGTGGTACTTTGTATCATTTGGACAGTATAAGACAGTTGTAAACCTTCTTTGCAGCTAAATTACAGGTATTTCTTAAATACAAAATTGGAAATGGTGAAAAGTATACAGCATTTCTTTGAGCAAATAAAATAAACTTCACAGTCAATTACAGGTTTAATATTGTTAGTAATCTCTCACTAAAGTTTGTTAAATGGTTTCTTGGTCATGATAAAACTTGACAATAAAAATGTGAGAGCCATTGTTTACCTTTCACAGCATAAGTGTTACTTTCACTCTGATATAATCCGCTGTTCAGGATAGCAATAATCTTTAACAGTTTTTATTTTTACTGTATGTTATTTAGGCAGTAAAAGAGTTTATTGAAACTGTCAATGATCTAAGACTTAGACGGAATGCTGGACCCCTGTCGTGGAACACAGCTGTCAAGTTTATGATGGCCAGAAAGTTTGATGTTCACAGAGCACTAGCTCTATATGAAGTTCATGAGGTCAGAAAAAATATAATTTGTTAATATATCTGTATCTTTCATGCATAGTTTTTGTTAAAAGTATCAGCAAGAAAAGTGACTGCTCTGAACATAGCTGCATTTATGTTTTTCACTCAACAATAAACTTGAAATTACAGTTTCTTTTCTTTATGATTCCAAAATTTGGTAAATAGATGAAACTAACAAGCCAGAAAGTAGAATATTTGATTATTTAGAAACATAGGTACTTATCTTGTTTGATAAAAATTTATGTTATACATTTAAGAAATTGGCTTATTCACAAGATGATCTGCACCTAGTATAAGATGAAGAACTAATCTATAATTGTGTTATGTGAGTTTTTATTTGAAAGTGACTGCTATCATCAGTTTTCTGGGTTTTGTAAAATTAATTTCTTTTGAGGAGTAAAGTTAAAGCATTTTAATCAATAAATATTGAACATTAATTTTAGATGTCTAAGCAGGAATTCTCTAATTTTATATCATTTATTAAAACTTTATAAATTTTAGAAGGCTGAATTTATGACCTGGAGTGTTTGTATTATCTTGCAGATAACACGAGTTAGAGAAGGACTTATTAGGTTTGATCCCATAAATGAACCTTTAAAGAGTGAATTAGAAACAGGAAAATTTACAGTGTTGGTAAGTTTTATTAATATAACTTTGGTAGAATTAATTAGCATTCTTTTAATGTGATGATTATCTTATCATTAAAGTTAGGTTTGTACATAAAATAACTTGCTTTTTTAACTATAAATGTTTTTTTATTCTGCCATCAAGCTGTAAATCTGTGTATTTCAAAAATTCAGTTCAATAATTGTTATTCTGATAATGTTTGGAATAATTTTTTAAGATGGAAAAGTGTACATGAGTGTGTTTTAACCCTGTTGCAATGTGCATCCTTTACTGTGCATGTCACAAGGTTTTAGTGACTTACATTCAAAATTTTATTTATTTAATTTTTGTTTATGTTATACCAATTAGTATAGCATAAAATCTTAGATAATAATCCATATTTTAATAGAATAGAAGTTTTAAGTTCTTGATTTTATATGGCAATATTTAAAAAAATCCAGAATTTTCCCTAGTATGACACGTGACACATTTTATCTATGCATCTTCTCTTCTATATTTTATCCACCACCCCTCGAATAAGTACAAAATTAAATGTAAATTATTCACTAGAAAATTGTCATTACTCAGACAAACCATAATTTTTATAGCCTTCACTTTTGTTTGGTTACAGAGCTATCAAATAGAAAATCAGACCCCTCTTGCCACACCCACCTGTCATATCCTCTTTTTCAGGATTTGTTAACTAGTTCTCTCATACATTTAATTCTGTATTATCTATAACCAATAGAAAGCCAATGTTTTGATCTATCAAATGACATATTGTATAATGTTTTCTAAATGGAAAATTGTCAATTTCACTGTTAGTACAAGCTTTGTTCCCATGGGAAAGATAACGATGAGCTTGGATGAATTTGTAACAGCTCTTGTTGCATAGTTAGAAAACTAGAAAAACTGTGATAGTTAGGGGAAATTGTCTGCTTTTTGCATGTTATAATTCTATGTTTTTTGGTGCATTATTTAATTAAATAAAAATTATTTAGTGCATTATTACCATAAGTATAAAAAAAATTAGGGTTAAGTGTCATCAACAATTGACAGCAAGAAAAAAGAAAATTTGGGTAAGTACTTTATTTCTTGTTGTTCATGTTTGTTCTTTATTTATATTATAGAAGTAACTAAAATGTAAAAATATTGATCTCTTGAGGTTATTTAAGGTTAGATTAGGTAAAATAAATAATAATATAATAAAAATGTTTCATAAGGGACATACATGAGCAGCTAGTGGGTAACGTAAATTGATAGCATAATGTGACCTCCATGTTCCCCAAGTGATTTACAACTTACAATGGTGCCAATAGTATTTAGACACAGTTCCAAGGGAAATAAAACAATAAAATTTTAGTGTAACTATATGTATACTGTTACAAGTTTAAAATTACTTTGGGTAGGAGGTCGGTCAAATTGAACAACATTGTATAGAGTTAGATTAGAGAAAATATCAGATAAAATATAAAGTTTAGTGAAAACAAACA
>NW_013666600.1:237752-245093 GCF_000517525.1 Limulus polyphemus | reverse complement strand
TGAAAACAAACATTTGAAATGTATTTAGGAGGTTTTAGAGAATACACAAATCAAATCTGGATTTTGAGAAAAGTATATTTAATTTCAACATGAAAATCACTTTGCACAAGGGCTATTCAAACAAATACTCGATATATTTGTGGACAACTCTTTAGTAAAAATACTTAATTTAAGGAAACTGATTTTTTTGTGTACAAAATACTTGTAATGTGTACTAAAAGTCTACCACAATTTTGTGAAGATACACACACTGTATTAACTTTTCCGACATGGAGTCGATCAATTTGACCGAGTCACGTGACCTTCTGTACTCCTTTAAAGTTCACATAAATTTAATACTTATAACTCTATATATATATTGGGTATATCTTCACGAAATTTGGCATTCTTTCAGTTAATATTACAAGTCTTTTACATACAAAAAGTCATATTTCTCAGTGAAGTACTTTTAATAAAATAAAATAAAGTTTTGTCCATGAATATATTGAGTATTTCTTTTGAATAGTCCATATGCAAAGTAATTTTCATGTTAAAATTAAAAATACTTTTAGTCATCTCAGATTTCCTTTGTGTAATCCCTAAAACCTCCTAAATGCATTTCAAACGTTTTTTTTTCACTAAATCCTTATAGTTTATATGTTATTTTCTCTACCTTAATCTCAAAACAGGATTGGTCAATTCGACCAACCTTGTAACCACCAAAAAAAAAATTGAAATAAACATAAATTAATCTTCTTTTCTTTCTAGTATGACTTCAAACTGCAACATGAAACTACATTCATTTATCATAAATAGCTCTAAGTTCATAACATTATACATCTATTTATAATTACATTTTATTGTTTTATTGTCCTTTGAACCATGTCTAACTGCTGTCTGTGCCATTATAAGTTGTAAATCACTCAGGGAACGTGCAGCTCACGTTACGCTATCGAATTACATTACCCACGAGCTGCTTGCGTGCATGCTTTGTGAACATTTTTAGTTATATTATTATTATTATTACTTATTTTACCTATTCTAGTCTTAAATAACTTAGAAAGATCTGTACTTTTAATTTGAGTTAATTTGATAATAATAAATAAAGAGTAAATACGAAAAACAAGAAATAAAGTACTTACCCAGTCTTCTTTTTTCTTGCCCTCGATTGTCGATGAGAGTTAAGCCTGATTTTTTTTGTGATTATAATAAAGCATTTAACAATTTTTATTTAATTAAGTAATACACTAAAGAATATAGACTAATAACATCCAAAAAGTAGACAAATTCGCTTACTTCAAAAAATTTTCCTGGCTTTCTAACTATGCGACAGAAATCGTTGAAAATTCATCCAAGCTAGTCGTTAACTTTCCCACGGGAATGATGTTGCTACTCAGAGTGTCATTGATGGTTATCTGTTCAAAACACAATGTTATACAATACGCCATTTGATAGATGAAAACCTTGACTTTCTATTGGTTATAGGTAATGTATAATGAAACGTAAGAGAGAACTATCAACCAATTGTGAAAGAGAGAATGTGATAGGTGAGTGTGGCAGGATGGGTATGATTTTCTTTTTAGCTCTGTAACAAAACAAAATTGAAGGCCATAAAAATTATGGTCTGTTTTAGCTATAACGATTTTATAGAAAGCATTTTACATTTAATTTCAGACATTTTCGAGGGGTGATGGATACAATAAGAATGATGACATGCTAAGACAAAATTTGTCATGTGTGTTACACTAGTGGAAATTCAGGATTTTTTTATATATTTCCTTTTAGAATTAAGAACTTAAAAGTTAAGATTTGATGCTATTCTAATTGGTATAGCATAAACAAAAAGTAGTTTAATAAAATTTTTAATGTAAGACACTAAAACCTTGTGCCATGCGCAGTGAAGAGTACCCGTGCCGATAAGAGTTAAAAGTTCAAGTATTTAAAGTATATACAAGTAAAAATGGTCCTGTGGTCGGTCCCTAGGACCAAGCCTGTATTTAGAGAGTTAAACACCATGAAGCACTTGCATGAGAGAAAAAAAAATCTTCCCCAACCATTTTTTTAAATATAAAAAGTCAGATTTTCAGAGTAAGAAAGCTATGAAAGATTGACTGTAATGATAAGTACTGTTTTACATCATCACAAGCTGACATTATAAACTGATTTATATCATAACCACCTCCCATGAACCAAGTTGTTTAGAGTGTGATTATTTATGTCATAACCAACTGCCATGTACTGCATTGTTTAGAAACTACTTTATACCATAACTAACTCCCATAAACTGAATTGTTTAGAAACTACGTTATACCATAACTAACTCCCATAAACTGAATTGTTTAGAAACAGGTTTATGCCATAACTAACTCCCATGAACTGAATTGTTTAGAATCAGCTTTATGCCATAACTAACTTCCATGAACCAAGTTGTTTAGAAAGTGATTTATGTCATAACCAACTGCCATGTACTGCATTGCTTAGAAACTATGTTATACCATAACTAACTCCCATGAACTGAATTGTTTAGAAACAGCTTTATGCCACAACTAACTCCCATTGAACTGAATTGTTTAGAAACTACTTTATGCCACAGCTAACTACCATAAATTTTTTAGAAACTTTTTTACATCATAAACAACTGCTTTGAACTAAATTGTTTATAAAACACTATTTAGATTTATACAACTTAAACACATTCATAAGGATATGTCAATCAATAAGATCTTGAATACTTTTGTCATTGTATAGAAAATGATGTGTTTTTTATAAACGTATTCAGTTTTTATTTTTGGTCTTATTTTTCTTTGATATAACCATAACTCATCCAGCATTGAAAAACACACTGCTACACAAAAACAATTGTATATTTACTTGTCTCTAAATCATTGGTTTTATATGATACTACAACTTTACTGGTAATAAGTTAAAGGAAAATTAAAATTTTTTCTAAAAATCTTTATCTTTTGAATTGGTTGTTCTGAATAACAGCTGAAAAGATCCTAAGTTCTAATTTTACTTTTCTGTTCAATATTGGCAAAATTAAATTTTTTTTTTTTAGAACAGTTTGACACAAATCATGCATTCTAACTCCTTACCAGGGTTAACTAGTGATATAATTCTATTGATTACTAGTGTAAAAATAAATTAAATGTTAATTTCGTTTTTATCTAGTGTTGAAACTTGTGAGTTTTGTCTTTTAACAAGTGGTCAAAGTAATAGTTATTGGGTATGACTAAACCAATAATTTTTCAACATTCAAAGCTCTATGAATTACTTTTCAGCCAACAAGAGATAGCACTGGGGCAGCCATTGCTATTTTTACTGCAAATAAGCATTTCCCCATTGCCTCATCACATCAAGTAACTTTACAAGGACTTGTTTATCAGTTGGATGTTTCACTACACAGGTATGTGAAGTTAAGTGAATGATTTCTGTATAAATAATGTCAAAAAACGCGTAGGTTCAAAAAGTCTTAATATAGAATGATAAAACCCTGTAACTCAAGCTCTTTCAAAAGATGGACCTTTCTTCTTCAAGGGCAATCTGGGAATGGTGGTATAACTGAATGAGTGATATATAAAGGGAGTTGTGGGAAATGGGTATGGTTTTTTTGAATATTTTTCAAGGAACTTTTGTGTGTCTTATTTCTGGTGCAACATGATGGGAGATGAGAGTGTTATGTAAAAAAGGTGTTAGAGATGTTTTACTTTAGAAATGATCAAGAAAAACTAAATTTAAGTATTACTATATGTATACTGTTACAAGTTTAAAGCTACTTAAAATAAATGAATGTTTCATGTTACAATTTGAAGTGATTCTAGAAAGAAAAAAGGATAATTTAGATTAATTTCGATTTTTTTTTTTATGGTGGTTAGGAGGTCAGTCAAATTGGCCAACTTTGTATAGAGTTAGGGTATAGAAAATAACAGATAAAATGTAAAGTTTTACAGAAAACAAACAATTCAAATGTATTTAGGAGGTTTTAGAGATTACGCAAATGAAATTTGAGATTTTTCAGATGAAGAAAAGTATTTTTAATCTTAAAATAAAAATCACTTTGCACATGGACTAGTAAAAAAAAACTTAATATATTCATGGACAATTCTTTTTTTAGTTTATTAAAAATACTTCACTAAAAAATAAGATCAACTATTTATTGTTCATGGTGATGAACCAGAATAGATAACCCTTTTACTAAGGAGAAACAGTGGATTTTTCACAGGAAACAGTGCACCTGAAAATATTCATTTGTGCCCCAAACATGCTCAGAATTGCTCTGAGAGTAGTTTTCGTGGTAGTTGGGGAAAACTAAAACACTCCAAGATTGATCAATACTACCTAGAAGCTATTCTATCAAAAGTTAACAATCCAAAACTTGCTTGCAACATATTGATACAGAAACCTGATTTTGTTGCTGGTGTTGAGGGAAAGAATAAAGAGAAAATAACAGTAAATGAGAAAATAAAAGTGTAATATTTTTTTTCATTTGAAGTATTTCAATGCACAACAAAGGAAAATACAGTTTTCAGTTTGCATCAGCTTTTTTCTGTATAATTTATAATACATACATTTTTATAGATCAGTATAATGTGCATTACAAATTTTATTCTTTATACTATTTTGTATTTTGGCACTTTATGTTCTCATAGATGTTGATTTATATGCATCATTATCAAATTTTTCACATAATAACTATTTTATATGTCATGTTGCCACTGAATGCTGTACAGGAAAAATTTGCATATATATCATATGTATTGTTGTATATACATGACTTTCATTTTGTATTTTCTGTATATACAGTAAACCTCCAGTTTGTCATGTTAGCATAAAAGTGCCAAATTTTTTATCATTCTGTACAGGTCTACAGACTTGCACAATATTTGCTGTCACATATGCTTGGTGCCCAAACTTATACATAATGTTTTAGGATTACTGACATAAATTTTATACACTAAACAAATCACTTGTTTATATGTATGGGTAAGACATTGCTTATTATTTAGATAAGTGTATAATTGTATACAGCTTATACACTACATTTTACAGTAAAATATTAAATTATCTGAAGTTTTGAATACATATTTAAAAATGTTACACACATTAGAAAGTATGTATGAAGTATTTATATTTGTAACCATCTTATAAAAAATGATTTGTAGAATAGTAGATTTGTTGTGACACATTCTAAACTTGAGAAACAAGATGTGGAGAATTATTTGTTCTTGTGATGGGAAGAGTAATTCTAAAAAAGTTTGAGCATTTCTATATGTATGCATATTTATATTGTAATTTGAATGTATTTTGTAAGTAGACCAAATAAGTACAACAGTAAACTAGTTTGGACAAAGTTCCCATAGCAGGTTGGTTTTGTTTAACCCTGTCATTACTCATGATCTGTTTATATAGAAGAGAGGAAAAAACTGATCAAAAGGTCTTCTTGTGTAGTGCCATCTGACACATTTTATTTAAGCTGTAAGACAATAGCAATATATATATATATATATATTGGGTAAAATGAACAAATTATTTTACTGAATAAAGATTTACTTGAAATTATGCAGATTAGGTTTTTTCCAATCATTGCTGTATTTACCAAATATTTGAAATATCTCAGAAATAAACATTTTAATTTTCTAATAAATTCAATTAGAAATGTTCTCTTAAATTTAGCATTTTCATTTATTCCAAAATATGTATTGATTGTATCCACATTACCACCATTTAGGTATGTATTGATTTAAGAATTTAAAAAAAATTTGAATTTCATTTTTAAAATAATGAATAATTAGAGCTTCATTATAAAAAATACTAAGTATCTAGAAAACAATGAGAAGAGTCATTCAATCCTGTAGTAATCGTAGTTTGTCTTCATAAGTTTGATGTAGTATTACGGAGTGATTCGTTAAACATTGCAAAACAATCATTTCATTATTATTTCATTCTTATTAACTCTTCCATTACAGGTTGGGTGAAATCCACCCTGCTCATAACCACAAAAGAACTATGATTTTTGATGATGTATACATATCTTTACAAAATTTTGCAGGTTATGGGTAAACATTACAAGGCTTTTGGACACAAAATAGCATGTTTTTAAATTAAGTATTAAGATTTTTAATTAAAGATTTCTCATGAATTATTTTCTTTCAGGATGTTGACTATCCAACATGCAAAGTAATTTTGATTTTAAGATTAAAAATACTTTTATGTGTCAGAACATTTTCAAATTTCACATGCAAAATATTTTATTTTATCTGTTATTTTCAGTACCGTATCTCTGTATGGGTTGGTTCGATTTGACCGACTTTGTAAACTCCATGAAAATTAGTAAATAAACATATATTAAATTTTTTTCTTTCTAGAATGACAACAAATTATAACACAAAAAGACAAATGTTTAGTCTAAATAGCTTAAATTTCATAACAGTATACATTTTATTATTTTTATTATTAGGTCCTCAAGAAACTAATGTCATGTTTTGGAACACTTTCATTAACCACCCTCCATAAAACGTACATCACGTATAATAGTTAAATGAACCACCTAAATGTCACGTTAGTGTAGCATATATATAGTGTGTAAAGTTTAGTATACTCTAATTCCTTATAATGGTGGCACACGATGAGACACACATTCGGCATGTAATGTTGTTTGAATACAAGAAGGGAAACGATGCCTCTGTAGCCACAAAGAATATCAAAGAAGTTTATTGAAATGTTTTGAACATTGTAAGTGTCAATGCTAGTTCGGCAAATTTTGTTTAGGTGACTTTAGCCTTAAAAACTGTGATGGCATGGGTCAACATGTTGGAATTGATATTGATGTTCTGAAGATGCTTGTTGAGTCTGGCCCTGAAATTGCATGTCTCTCATGAAATAATACATAAACATCTAAGGAACATGGGAAAACTCTTTAAAGATGGTTTTTGAGTGTCTCATGAACTCTCCAATGATCATTATTTCCAACGTGTGAATGTTGCTTTCTCTCTTCTGGCTCGTAATGCGCTTGAACCATTTTTGGACAGATTTGTCACTGGTGATGAAAAATGGATTATATATGTGAATATTAAATGCCAAAAACAATGGCTCAGTCCTAGACAAAAACCACTTCCGACCCCAAAACCTGGACTCCGTCTGGAGAAAGTGATGTTTTGCATTTGGTGGGACATCAAAGGAGTAATTCATTTCAGTTTCTTCAATCCACAGTGAACTGTCAATGCAGAGATCTATAGTCAGCAACTGGAACATTTAAATCAAGCCCTTCATCAGAAACGGCCTTCACTTGTCAATCAGAAAGGTGTTTTTCTCCACAACAATGCATGTCCACATGTGGCATGTTTGATGCAGTACAAGATTATG
>NW_013666600.1:229698-237668 GCF_000517525.1 Limulus polyphemus | reverse complement strand
ACATCCACTTGACACAACACAGGATTATGGAGTTGGGTTGGGAAGTTCTTCCTCACCCACCATATTCTCCAGATATGGCACCATCAGATTACCATCATTTTCGTTCGATGCAACACCATTTTAATGGGAAAACGTATGCAAATGTGGAAGGTGTTAAAGAGGACATCGACATGTTTTTTGCTTTAAAGCCAAGTGATTTCTTTAATCAGGGCATTGACAACCTGATTGTAAGATGGAAAAGCATCATTGATAAGAATCTAAGACTATTTCATTTAATAAATGTTTTGTTTTAATATATAAGTTGTTTGGGTTTTTTCATCCAAAAAAAGTGACATTAATTTCTTGATGACGTAATATATTGAACTTTCTGCAGTATCTGGCTAACATTATAGAAGTTGCAATGATGAGGTGCATGTGCACTCATGATAATGTATCCAAGAATATAAAACAGACCTTTACAAGGGGACCTGTCTTGACTGTGTTTTAGTGGACTAGTATTTTGTAAAATACTGTCACACTTCAGTTTTAATACATTATATATGCATATGCATTATTACTATTTACAAATAAGTCCTTAAACTTATTTTTCTTAAAACAGAGAACAGAAAATAAAAAAGTAAAGCAAACAATTATCTCTTCTTGTTATGACATTTGTACTCGATTGCTGCTTGTCATTGGTTGGGAAGCCTTATAAAATTTTGCATCTGATGGATGTGAAATGAAGTAATTTTTTTTAGGTTTATATATACATTTTAAATAACCAAAAAAATCATAAATTACAATATGAACATCATAGAATTCCATTATAATTTATTAAGCTTAGTAACTAAGTTGTATTTGGGTCTAAAAAAATATGAAATTTCGAGCAGACTAAAGACTCAACTTACCAGCTTGAAGATTTTTATTGAAAGAACAATATGATGTCATAATACTTGAAAATGGCTGAGAAAGCCACTAGGGGGACATTCTGAGCTTTCAGTTGGTTATTCACGTGTCATAGACAGAAGTAAGTGTAGATACGGGAGCATTTCCAAAAAAAGGAAAGAAATGAGCAGTGCCACTCTTTTTGATTCAGTACATGAGTGATATTTCAGCAAATAGAAAAGATAAGAGGTTCCTATATGATATTCTAGCTTGTCAATATTGGTAATTTGAGTTCCTAATTCATAAGAAACTATAGACTTTTAGATGTTTGTGATGTTCTGCATTCAACAAACCATGTGACACACAAAAATCAATATATATGGGGGATTTCTTTTTTTAATATTTACTTTTAAATTAAGAAATTAACTGATGGATCACACTAAAATATGAATTATAATCTACAATTTGATACCAAACGTATTGACATGCATTCCTAAAATAGTAATTCAATAAAATTTTGAATGCGAGTCAACAGACACGATATGACATGGCCTTTGACCCATAGCTATAGGGTTAAAAAAGTAGTAATGTAACTTTGTATAATACAACATGTCATGAAAGACTTCTTATAGTAAGGAAATCAGGTTCATTGTCATATTTTATTCCTAATAAAACTACATATTTACTTTTAAGGTCACACATAGTTAATGCAAGAATATCTAGAGGTATTCTGTGTTAGAAAAATATAGCATTTGCTAAAGATTGCTTGATGTTGCTTATATGTGTTACATTGCTCTTATTATCTTATTTAATTTTATCTTTCAAACTTTGTTTTTGTAACTTTAGAAGATTATATTGGCTGAAATTAACTATATTGAAGAAACAATCTAACTAGAATGATCATAACAGGTATTTCTATGTTAGTTTATCTGTTCAGAAACATCCAGTAAACTAATTATCATTGTTACATGTGTGACTTTAGGAACTTTTTACTGTAACATTGAGATTCTGCCTGTCTTCTCAGGATTTACAACCAGTAACAGTATGTCCCCTTCTTTTCGTATATAAAAACATTTTCTTTTTGTGTTTTTATGCAATTTTGCAAATTTGTATTTTCAAGATTTACCGATCTGAATAACCACATCATTTATTATGTGATTATTTATTACACAAATCTGTACAAACTCATGCACATAAGACATAAATAACATTAATATATATTCCTGTAGAGCGTACATTTTTTTTTCTTTTTCAACTCAGTGTTTTCAGTTCCAAAATTCTAAAGGTTTGGAAAAGTAAAGTATACTTCTTTGTGAAACCAACAACTAACAAAAAAAAAAAAAAATTCCTCAAAAAACAACTAGTTATTTTTTTTGAGAGATCATAGAAAAGTTTTATAGCATGCACATACACACTAAATGCTGGATAATTATTGAATAACGATAACATTTTTCAGACATAATTTATGAAAGCTATTCTAAAACTACATTTTGTAAAACATACCTTTAAATTAGTTTGCTTTAGAGGTTATTTAATTATTTAAGACTGTTGATAAGAATGAGAAGATGTATAATAGCATATGTTAATACTTGTAATTTTTAGTGTAGTTGCTGAGACATATGAAAACTTGAGTATTGTGTTTTTGTCATTTTTTGCAGTGTGGATACTCAGCGGTGTGGTATAATATTTATTTACAATATGATAGGCTCCAAGTATGTGAATTTTGATTATGAACTCTGTCAAAAGATCCTGAGCCTCCTCAAGGTAATGAAAATTATTGATAAATTTTAATACAGATATTTGATAGTATATTTGTGTTTATTTCCAAATATATCATGGGACTGATATTTATATTCAAATGTAAATTTTTCTTTATTCATGCTGGATTGTGGTCTGATGAAAACATGTAAATGAGAGTTTGCATGAATGATCTGTTTCACTTGACATAATTCTTTTACATTTCTAGGGCCTAGCATGGCCTGGTGGTTAGGGTGCTCAACTCGCAATCTGTGGGTTGTGGGTTTGAATCCCCATCACCAAAGATGCTCGCCTTTTCAGCTGTGTGATGGTCAACCCCACTATTCATTGATAAAAGTGTAGCCCAAGAGTTGGCAATGGGTGGTTTTGACTAGCTACTTTCCCTCTAGTCTATTACTGCTAAATTATTTTGTGAAAAATTCAAACCAGACCTTTTACATTTCTATTAAGTTGAACTTAGAAGTGTGTATTAGAGAGGAATGATGTTAAAATAGTTTGTGACCTTCACCATGTCATTACAGTTGATTGTCACAATGTACAATCATGCATCTTCACAATAGCCCTACAGTGTATTTTCTGTTGTAAAAAGCTCCATCATAAAGCTATCATGTCAAAAGCACATAAGTTCTCCCCCATTGCTTTCCATACTCCATTTAGTGTACAAGGATGATGGTTTTCCAACATTTTTTTCACCAATTTGATTGCACAGAAGAAAAAGAAGAAATTCATAGGCACTGCATTAAATGACTTACCAATATGTCTTTGCATAGAGTAGCACATTTTCCTGTTTTATTCTCCAGCTGCTTCAAGTATGTGATGGATGAATAGGAGGTATAACTGGAAACCTTATCTTGGAGAACCCATACCCTATTGGTCTCATTTCCAAACAGAGATCCTTCTTGATTATGTTACATACTATTACCTGAGGCACATTGATGGCTTTCGCCACCTTCTCTTGTGTTCTTGGATTGCCACCTGTTTAAAGATGTTGCACTTCCAATGGTTGGGGTATGATTTGTTGCAAGTCTTTTTCTTGATTCTCTGATGACCCAAGTTGATTCATATTCTCATGTTTTCCAATGTCATTAAGTTTAAGGGATATACCTGTCTTTGAAATTTCAAAATCTCCAATCCAAACACATCCTTATGATTTAAACGTATGAGCATTCTGTATTGGAAAAGGCTATTACATGCCCTACCCAAAAGTGATAATATTTGTGTGCCATCCCATAACCTACAAAATACCAAACATTGTCAAAATGTACTTCTCATACTGATACTTGTAGTTCCACTGCATTATATTGGCTATGGTTGTCACTTGACTTGCTGATTTGCATATTCAAAATTGTTTTAATTCAACATACTCAATCTTCTATAAATTTTTATCCAAACCTATATTTATTATTGAAAACTATGCTGTTTCTTTAATGATTCAACAAAAAAATTATATTGTAGTACTAGACAAACACAAAAATAAATTAACTTATTCAGATGCATTTAAATATGAGGTCTGATTCAGATTTTTTAAAGTGTACTGGTTGATTTATTTCATGGTGCATCCAGTGTAGAATAGTTATGAGTCATAGTGATCTTTACTTTGTGTAAGTAACGTATTAGTATGAATAATAATAAATTATTTTTCACACCTGTGATTTATTTTAAAATAGGGAGCTTATCCAGCTCGCCTAAAAAAGGTTCTAATTGTAGCTGCTCCACTGTGGTTCAAGGCTCCATTCAAGATCTTGAGGCTGTTTGTCAGAGAAAAACTACGAGAACGGGCAAGTTGTCAAAGACACTTATAGATTTATTTGTAGCGCATACACTATATTTTGTTTGTATTGTATTATTTGTTTCATACTCTGAATTCATTACGCATTACAAGTTTCTATTTTAAAAAAATAATTAACAGTACTAGACATAGGTATTATTTATTTATTTCAATTAGCAACCAATTGATGATCTAAAAATTATTTTAAACTGGGAGCATTTTGGCATACTTTTCTTTTTCTATTCATGCATATGATGCTGATAAATGCAAGGATATTAGATGTAACCTTGCCTTAGAAATCTGTGTGACAGAAGTACATTAGGTGAACTACGAACGACAGCATTCAAAGTAGTAGTAGATTATTTTTACTTCACTGATGGGAGGGTTAGATCTATAGCATTGCACATTGAAACCAGTACTGCACTGGAATGATTAGGTCTATAGCAGGACACTTTCAAACCATTATTACAATGAAATGACTAGGTCTACAGCATAGCACTGAAACCAATACTGCAGTAAATGTATAACATGGTGATTTGAACTGGTACTGCAGCCAAACCTGACAATATTTATAAATTAGACTTTAGAGTACAAATATAGGAATAAGTATTTTCTAAATCATTAAGGTGTTCAACGTTGTAGCTATGATAGTTACTTCAAACTAATTGTACCTAATTGAGCATATCTGTAATATGTGTGTGACTGGCATAACTCCAAGAGGAAAGAACTTAAAAACCTGAAATTTTGCATACATACTAAGTGGACCCTAAGGGTGTGCACCTGGGTATTATTACTTATCTATGTGCGTGTGTGCTCACATGCGCGTGCACATTTTTTAATGCAAAAACCACATAGAAATGTGACTGCCAAAGCTCCAAGAGGAAAGAACCTAGAAACCTGAAATTTTGCACCCATACTAAGTGGACCCTGATGTGAATGCACATCTTTTTAATGAGGCAAGCTAGCAAAAAACTACATAGAAAAGAAGTGGTTCCTTATATAACAACTTCTAATATATAGAAAAGCCAATGCATTTTAGTAACAATGTGTTTCAACATCATGTTGCTTAGCAATAAAAGTATAACCTAATATTGTTGTTAAGAGCCTTTATGCTGAAAGTATAAAATGAAATGTATAAACTAAAAATTGAAAACAAATTTAGAGTTTCCATTAATTAAAGAGGTTTATTTTTTATTATTTAAGTTTAAAATCGGAGAAGAAGTCAGAGGGAAGATTACCTTTATAAACAGGCCACATCCCCTAAAGGAGTTATACTTTTATACTAAAATGGGTTCAGAATACACACACTGGCATAGTCATCTAGAATAATCCAACCTAATAACCCGAGCAAAGCTGGATACTTTCGCTAGTAGATAAATAAAGTTTCATCCATTACAGTAAGATACTAAAAGCAGTACAGAGGATTTAATCTATGTGGGAACAATATGAT
This sequence comes from Limulus polyphemus, assembly GCF_000517525.1. Lineage (NCBI taxonomy): Eukaryota > Metazoa > Arthropoda > Merostomata > Xiphosura > Limulidae > Limulus > Limulus polyphemus. Next base: position 231,828 of record NW_013666600.1, on the reverse strand, counting down.
AAAAGATTTGATTTATTTTTCTTTTTACACATCGCAGGTTTTCATGGTCAACGTACCACAGTTATCTTTACATGTACCAATAGCATCATTACCTCGGGAGCTTGGTGGTATCATTCCTCTGGACCATAATGCTTGGATACTTCATTGCTTGAAGTCGAATACCAACTGTAATGGAGACCTTTGTGACATTTCATCACTTCCCACATCTCCCTCTTCAGGTATGATTCTTTACCAAGCCTATGAAGTGCTAATGCAGAATGGGAATAGTCCACTAAGTGATGGTGAAACAGATGAACCAGAAGATTTTACATCTTTTGTTCATGAGAAGCATAACTCTGAAAAAAGAGAAAAAGAAGTAGAAGTTCTTAAGGTTAGTAAATACTGAACTACTAAATTTTATAGTAACATTTGTGTCATAATGTGAAATATGTTCTAGTTCAAAATGTATTTAATGATGAACATTTATAATTACCAGTATGAGATAAACAAAGCATTCTCGCTGTTGTCATGTTTTTTTGTTTTTTTTTACTTGCTGTTTACCACCGTATAATCCTGGCTGTGGCTCGCTAAATGTCAGAAACTTACTTTTATTTTAACTTTTCTCTAACCAAACTTCTCTTTCAAGTGATTTTACTTTTACTCTCTGTTTTTGCTTCTCTGGTCACTGATATTTATACGTTTGTCATTTAGGCCTTCTAGAAATCTCCATAGCGTCGACATCAATGGATTACAAACACAATGTTCGATTGCCTCTACATCAATGAATAACAAGCACAAAATACACTAATTAATAATACTACATACACTAAACACTCTTTTATATCTGACAGATGTCATATAATAAAAATATAAAAAAATGTCCTTGATGTGCTTTTAACAACAGAGCTTCTATGAACACTGCAATAGGTACTTACTGTTTTTTTAACATTCTGAGCTTATAAAATCACTTTATTTTGTTCATTAAATTAAGGACCAGGTGTAGCCTAGTGGTTAGTATGCCTGATTGTTGACCCAAGGGTCTAGGGTTCACATCCTTTTCCCATAAAAAGAAAATTTACTCTATACTTTGGAGTCATGGGTGCATTATAAAAGTGATGGTCAAACCTTTCTATTTGGTTAGAGTAGCTACAGAATTGGTTGTGGATGCTTTTGACTAACTGCCTTTCCTCTGGTTTATAAGTTCCACTTAAAAATGGCTAGCACAGTTAGTCCTTGTGAAGCTTTGTGTGAATATTAACATAACATAACAAGGGACCTATTGGTCCATCTAGGCTGTCCAGTTCTCTAAACTAAACTACAACTGTTAAATAAAATGAAATAAAAAAACCTCAAAGACAACCCTTATCATTCATATAGTTATCAAACTTTCTCTTAAACTCACTTAAATTTACTGCCTCCACAACATCCGAAGGCAACCCTTTCCCAAGGACAACCACCCTGTGAGAAACATAAAACTGTTCTAGCTGAAGATAACTCCTACACTGCCAAAATTTATATTTGTGTCCCCTAGTCCTACCATTCTCCCTATTAAGTATGAAAAAAAAAGATGGTGCATCAATACTATCAATTCCTTTAATAATTTTAAACACATCAATCAGATCCCCTCTAACTTCTTTTTTCAAAAGAAAACAGTTTCAGAGATTTTAACCTCTTCTAGTATGACAATCCCTCCATCTCAGACACCATTCTAGTAGCCCTCCTCTGAACCTTTTCCAACAATTCAATGTCCTTCATAAGGTAAGGAGCCCAAGAGTGAACACAATACTCCAAATGTGGCCCAACCAGTGATCTAAACGATGAAATTATAACCTCTTTAGTCTTGTATTCAATATTTCTGTAGATACAACCTAAAATTTTATTTGTCCTACCTCTAGCAACAGCACACTGCTTGAATGGGTTAAGAGACTGATCAACCGCTACACCAAATCCCTTTCTTTCCTAACACTGTTAAAGTTATTCCCATCGAAGTGCTGGGCGGTCAGTCTGTCATTCACGCTTAATTTCTCCAAATTTTCTGAGTTACAAGAGTCTAGTTCCACTTTTTCTCCTATAATACTTCCCCTTTTTGAAATGGTGTATTTAAGTGTTTTACACTCACAAAAAAGAAACCTATCATTCTATAGGTATTTG
>NW_013666600.1:227483-229122 GCF_000517525.1 Limulus polyphemus | reverse complement strand
CCACAATTTAATTCTTCGTATTGTTAGCCAGCACTAGGCAGCTGGTATAATTAAATAGAGTTGTTTAAACATTTGTTTAACAACAAGTAAAAGCTTGGAATGGTCTATTCTTTCTTTGGGGGTGTATTTGTGAGCCAGACTAGTTTCTGAGAATTCCACTCCTCACCAATATACCTATGGAATGAAAGGCTTCTTTTTTATGAGTGTAAAACACTTAAATACACCATTTCTATTTTTGATGCCTCATTACTATAACGGCTTGGTTTGGTCTGAAGTTTCATTGGTGGAGTGGAATTCCCCTATACTAGTCTGGCTCACAGATACACCCCCAATGAAAGAATAGATCATTCCAAGCTTTTACTTGTTGTTAAACAAATGTTTAAACAACTCTATTCAAACTTCCTCTTTTGATTGACCCTTCCCATTTTAGTTAAATTTAATTGGTAAAATAGGTGTAAATAACTCCTAAATTTCATCACTTTTTTTGCTATATAAAAGCCTATCAAGGAAGGAGTTCCCAGGACTAGATCAGGCATGGCATTATGTGTATGACACCACATCATTATGACGTTAAGCTAGGTATGATCTGAATAGGAAAGCTGGGAAGACTCCCGTGATGGAAGTGGATTTGCATCCTATCAACAGCTGTGAAAAATAAGTCAAAAATTAGTGCAAATCTATGCTTGGGAATTATTTAAAAACAGCCTTTATTAAAACAGACTGAAGATACTAATTATATGTAGAGAAGAGGACAACTTTTCCTCAGAAGAACAACAGGTGTATATGCAAACACATGGTCATCATATGTTTAAATCTTTTATCCAAAATCACCAATATTTAGCATGTTTGCTCAGTTATATGTAGTGTATTCAGGTGCAATATGTAGCATGTTCCTGGGAATGGAAATTTTATATATCTTTTGTGTATTTCCAGTTTTATATGGAATAGTTTGGGTTTCCAGGGGTTTTCTGTCTCATTTTTGATAGGCTTTGATGCAACTTCAAATTATACTCATAATTCAAATTATGATAACCCACATGCATTATCTTGCATTTATTATAATTAAAACCCATTTGCTATTTATTTACCCAACTCACTAAATGATCTAAATCCTTTTTTAAAGCAGCAACATCCTCCTGACAGCCAGCAACAATGAAGATCTTAATATCATTTACAAATTTAAGTAATTCATTGACCATTCCTTCATCTATTTCATTGACGTAAATCAAAAAGAACAAACATTTTAAGACTGAGCTCTGAGGTACCCCCCTTGTGAAATTAATGCAGTTGGACTGAACTCCATTTAAAACAATTCCCTGCTTTCTTCCATATAGAAACTCTTCAGTACAATTAATTAACTTATCTCTCATACCTATAGAGATAATTTTTTAGAAGCCTTTTATGTGGCACCTTGTCAAATGCTTCCTGAAAATCCAGATACACCAAATCTATTCCTTTACCTTCATCTACATAAGCAGTAACCTTTTCAAAGAATTTCAAAAGATTTATAAAGCAAGATTTTCCCTTAGTGAAACCATGTTGACTATCCGGTGAAATTCTAAACTTTGTTAAATGTCTTTGCATAGCATCTTTTATCAGAATTTCTAAAACATTCCCCACAACTGACATATGACTAATA
>NW_013666600.1:208289-226839 GCF_000517525.1 Limulus polyphemus | reverse complement strand
TATATATATATATATATATATATATATATATAATTATTATTACTATTTACAAATAAGTTCTTAAGATCCTGTTAGTTTTCGTACAACACAAAAGAGTGAAAAATGTCATGTAGAAAACAAGGATCTCTACTACTTATGATTTTAAAGGAGTTTGTACTCATATGCCGTACCTTGCATGCTAAGTCTTGCCAAATTTCACATGTAGAGGATGTGAAACAAAATAACTAAAAAAAATATTGTTTTTCAAACAACGTTTTCACTTACCCTTTCCTTCCGAGATTTGAGACAAAAGAAATATTCTAGGGGACTTCCCACCTTTAAGAGGCTGAGAAAACCTTGTGTGGGAATGTCTGAACTTTTGATTGGTTATGATAGAGAGAAGTGGGTGTACGCATGCAAGTATTTCCAAAAATGGAAAGGTAGGCAGGGCGACTGTGTTTGATTTACTAAATATAGTGATATCTCAGCAAAGGGAAAAGATAGAAGGTTCTTATTTTATATTCTCTTGTCAGTATTGGTAATTTGAGTTTCTAGTTTGTAAAAAACTATAGACTTTGTATTTGGATATCACAAACATCTAGTTTGAACCAAAGCTGCATTCAACATGTCACGTGACACACAAAAATGAATATTTACGATTTTTTTAATATTTACTTTTGAATTAAAAAATTAACTAATGTATGATACTAAAATTTGAATCATTTACAATTTGATACCAAACTTATTGACATACATTCATAAAATTTTGAATGTATTAGGTTGTCAAGAAATTAATGTCACGTTTTGCAACACTTTCATTAACTGCCCTCCATAAAACGTACATCACGTATAATAGTTAAATGAACCACCTATATGTCATGTTGGTGTAGCCTATATAATGCGTAAAGTTTAGTATACTCTAATCCCTTATAATAGTGGCACACGATGATACACACATTCGGCACGTAATGCTGTTTGAATACAAGAAGGGAAACAACGCCTCTGTAGCCACAAAGAAGTTTATGGAAATGTTTTGAATATTCGTAAGTGTCAACGATGGTTCAGCAAATTTTGTTCAGGTGACTTTAGCCTTAAAAACTGTGACAGGGGCCAACATGTTGGAATTGATATTGATGCTCTGAAGACACTTGTTGAGTCTAACCCAAGGCAACACACTCGTGAAATGGCTCTGAAATGCATGCCTCTCATGAAATAATATGTAAACATCTAAGGAATATGGGAAAACTCCTTAAAGAAGGTGTTTGGGTGCCTCATGAACCCTGATGATCATCGTTTCCAATGTGTGAATGCTGCTTTGTTTAAATCAAGCCCTTCATCAGAAACGCCCTTCACTTGTCAATCGGAAAGGTGTTCTTCTTCTCCACGACAGTGCATGTCCACATGGGGCACGTTTGATGCAATACAAGATTATGGAGCAGGGTTGGGAAGTTTTCCCCCACCCACCATATTCTCCAGATATGGCACCATCAGATTACCATCATTTTCATTCACTGCAACACCATTTTAATGGGAAAATGTATGCAAATGTGGAAGGTGTTAAAGAGGACATTGACATGTTTTTTGCTTTAAAGCCAAGGGATTTATTTAATCAGGGCATTAACAACCTGATTGTAAGATGGAAAAACATCATTGATAAGAATGGAGACTATTTCATTTAATAACTGTTATGTTTTAATATATAAGTTGTTTGGGTTTTTTCATCTAAAAAAAGTGACATTAATTTCTTGATGACGTAATAGATTAATTTGGAAACAGTAAAGAGTTTTAAGTTAGTTTATTACTGCTGTAGAAACTAATGGTCTGGTTTGCTAACAATTTATTTTTGGACAAAAATAATATTGATTTACAGATGACTTCATAGGGAGTGAATCGTAACAACTTAATAAGTCTACAAACGTGATGAAATGCCTTTCAACCCTTGACCAAAGAAAAAATCTGTAGCAATAGGGTTAAATGCCTTTATCAACCTCTTGTACTTATGAATTAGCTCCTCTGACCTACCTTTCCTACATCATTAGCTCCTACGTACACAATAAGAACTCCATCATTGCTGGCCCCCTTTATTATATCTCTTGCTCTGTCAGTTTGATCCTCCTTGAATGGCCCTGGGTAGCATAATTAATTCTTTTCTCCTTATTTACCCAAGAGACTATCCTATCCACATGCTTTGTCAAAGAATCATTCACATCGTTTTCTGTCACTTTTTTTTTCATTCCCTCCAATAGTTCCTCACCTGCACAAGCCAAGGGCTGAAATCTGTTGCTTAATAATGCATGCTCATTACAATTAAGCCCATTACTTTTAGCCCTAATAGTACTGTTTCTATCTTGAAAGTTATTGTTAGCTGATGTATCCATTGGATGTAAAAGCTTAAGTTCCTGTTGAAATCCTGCTGCCATTTCCCACAGTTTACACCTCTCTTTATCTGTTGCCTCTACTTTAATTAGAATGGCCTCTAATTTATCCTCCAACCTGCAAAATCTTGCTCATCTTCACTGCTAGTTTCCTTAAAAATACATACTAGTTCTCAAATAAAACCCATTCAAAACAAATGAAGCCAATAAATGTAAGCAAAGAATTTTATTAACATTAAACAACATCATTATTATTAAGACAATGACAACACATAATTCTCTGTTGTTTAAAAAGTTAGAGAAAATACTTGTGTGTGTGTGTATGGTATGTGGTGAATTTTCACTTCATATCTTGTACATTCCTTTGCTATGTCAAATGCTTGTTTGTGGGAGTTTGAAATAACACTAAGCAAGCATTTGCAAGTTACAAGAATTGCAGAAAGCATTAAAGAATTTAAATTTTTGAGTTGTAAATTTCCATGTGAAAATGCTGCTATGAAGTTAAACATTTAAAAACTTAAGTTAAATTGCTGTTGTATTTCTTGGTAATAACATTAAAATTTATCAGCGAAGGGTTGCATAAATACCTGTAACTTAAGCTTGGAAAGCATAAGCATAATTGATCAATATATAGATGAATGTATGATGTAATGCAAGTTAGAGTTCCACTTTTGTTGATTGTAACATTACAAAGTATAAAACACTTTTCAATTTTATTAAACCAATTAAATATAACAACTTATCTCAATTGAGTAGAATTAGTGTGTAATGCCATAATTTGTTGAAACTGTCATAAATACCATTTGTGTCAGTGTTTGGTAGTTTAAGACACTGAACTCATAATTCATAGTCACCTGAATCTTGGATCACATATATTATGAGATCATGACACTACATCCAGTGTCTCCATCTCTGCATATGTCCAGTGTGTCGGATGTTGTGAAAATTAACTTATTTTGTGAATTGGCCATGCACCTGCACTAGTTCTGACCATGAACGACCATCTAATATCAAGCATAATTCACAGCTGGGGACATTAGATTTACTTAGTGTCTAGCTAAGTAAAAGCAACTTGTATTAAACATTTGAAAAATTGTCTGAATATATTTGAATAAAGATATATTCATTTTCTAAGTTATAAAAAAGATTGTTGCAATAATATTTGTATCCTACACTGTGAAATTTTCACAGTCTGTGGTAGTGTGTAGACCATCCATTGAACCTGGAAAACTTGAGAAATAGAGGCATTATATTGCTTAACCAAATTGTCATATTTTGTACTAGGTAATGAAATAATTTATTATACATCTCTTAGATTTTTTTCACTATTTTGCCATAATTCCCATTAATAAAAACTATTAATATGTGTACTTGTATGTTCCATATAATGGAAAAAAAAACAAGATATACTCTATATAGTAAATTCTTGTCTTGAAAAATGCTATGCACTGAGCTTCATTTGAAAACTTAATCTCATGTACGTGTGTTAGGGTAGGCAGAGGTAATCTAAGTGTAATGTTCATTAAGTTTGTAATTATTGTCAATGTTTTTTATTAAAATTGTTTTATCAATAATCAACACTTAGTGTTTAATTTTGCTCCAGAAATAATTGCTGATTGTCTTCTGTTTTTGCTGGCCAATTTCTGTTGTTAACCAACGGTATATAAACATCTTTTGCTTGAAAAAACAAACAAACCATTATATCAGATTTTGCCTTACATATATATTATGATGTTATTGAGAAGACAATTTGTTGTCAATCAACATCTTTAAAAAATTACTCAGCTTCAATATATTCTCTTTCAACAGCAGAAACAGGATACAGTGCAATCTCCTTGTTTATCAGGTCCTGACATTTTACTAGAAGAAAGAAATGGAATAAATGACCCCATCCTCCCATCAGCAAATTATGAAGAAGACCTCTTAGAGGGAGGTACAAAGACAGACATGACTCTTGAAGAGTTCATTCAGCATTTATGTAAATTAGGAAGAAAAGGGTTGTATGAAGAATATGCTGATATAAAAAGTAAATCTTTAGAAGGTACCTTTAATATTGCAAGGTAAGTTTATTCAAAATGTAACAGTGAATTTTACATACATTATGTGTTTCCATTTAACATGCCCTTGATAAAAGTGTACAACAGAAACATTGGGAAATAAAGGTTTATTTCATTTGATGTCAAAAGTCATCCAATTACCATTACTAACATAAGAATTTTAAAATTTCTTTTGATGAAAATCTGTGTGTTTACTCATGAAAATCGTAAAAGCTGAAATTTGTGCAAATCCAATACAATGCAAGTTGTAGTGTTGATATGGTAATGAGCAATTTACAAAACAAATACTTCTGTACACAGTTAACTAATTCGTCTTGAGTTTGTGCATTCTGCCTGAGAGATGCATACCACCAGCCTTTTGAAAACTCTCACCTAATTTCATGTGTGTGTCCAGGTGAATTTGCACTACTAAATGATAAAGTATCATGCAGCAAAACCCTCCACTAGTAGAAGTGCAACACACCTCCATGCACAAATACTCCCTCTACATTCATGTGCGAGAATCTTTATTCTTTCCCTCAGCACAGTCGTATTCAGATATGTTATGAATTTGCTGAGATTTGTGACCTTTTTCTTGGCTATCAAGTTTCAGTTTGATTGAGTTTAACATACTCAGTATTATTTCACAGATCAGTGTGAACTCTTATCTCTGCTAATGTTGGTGATGAGCTTTCTCACACAGAATAACTTACCACCATTTCTGCTGAAGTTCTTCATCTGTGGAAGATGTAATGGCCATCTAGCATTGTATGGCAGGATCCTTATGCAGCCAGACTGTCTGCTGTCTTCCACTCATTTCCTTTGTCAAGTTTTCAGGTCTTACTTTGAAGAGGATGATTTTGAGTGTTTTTTACACCCAATTTGCCAAGAATACTTCTCAACCTAATGAATATTTTTCAACTTTTCCCACTTGCTTTATGTAAATCTTCTACACCTGGTTTCCTTTCTTCTCCTCACCAGTTGTTCAGTACCTGAGATTTCCTTAGGGTTAAACTTTGCTTTTGCTCCCTGTCTTACAAGATAACAAATAAAAGTTATTGTTTAGATATAGTTTATTTCTCCTTAACATGTAACTCATAGGATTTAATGTTTGGACATTGTTTATTACTCCTTAACACATAACTCATAGGATTTAATGTTTGGACATTGTTTATTACTCCTTAACACGTAACTCATAGGATTTAATGTTTGGACATTGTTTATTACTCCTTAATACATAACTCATAGGATTTAATGTTTGGACATTGTTTATTACTCCTTAACATGTCCACATGCAATATAATGTTTAGATCTAGTTCATTAATCTTTAATTTGTACCACATACAATATAATGTTTACTCACAGTTAATTAGTCTTTAACATATACCACATAGTATATTATGTTTAGTCATAGTTCATCACTCCATCACATGTGCACAAAGAAGTTGATATTTGGTCATATTTAATTACACCTTACCATGTAAGCATACACATTAATGTTTAGTTACAGTTAGTTACTCTTTAACATACAACACATAGATGTTTAATATTTCATTCTGGTTGATTATTCCTTAACATGTTCATGTAGAAGGTAATGTTTAAATCTAGCTTATTACTTCTTCATATGTACATACAGAAGACAATACTTAGTTAATTATTCTTTGCTATGTACATGTAGCTGTTAGTATTTAGCTCTAGTTTGTACTCCTTAACATATATAACTCATTGCAGATAATATTAAGACATAATTAATTACTCCTTTACATGTACCACTTAGAATATAACATTTGGACATAACTGTTGATGTTTAAACATAGTACTTATTCTTTAACATGTACACTTAGATGATAATGTTTAGATCTAGTTCATTACTTCTTAACACTACTGACACGGGTCAAAGGCTGTCATCACATTTGTAGACTCACATTCAAAATATTATTGAACTACTATTTTATGAATGTATGTCAATAAGTTTGGTATAAATTGTAGATTATATTTCAAATTTTACTGTTATACATTAGTTAATTTAAAAGTAAATGTTAAAAAATATCAATTTTTATGTGTCACGTGGTATGCCGATTGCAGTATTGTTTCAAATTAGATGTTTGTGATGTTCAAATACAAAATCTATAGTTTCTTATGAATTATATACTCAAATTATGAATATTGACAAACTAGAATATAAGAGAGGAACCTCATATCTTTTGTATTTGCTGAGATATTGCTATATTTATTGAATCAACTAAGGTGGCCACACACACCTCTTCCATTTTTGAAAATACTTGCTTATGTACACCTACTTTGCTCAATGATGTGTGTATAACCAATCAAAAGCTCAGAATGTCCCCCTACCCTAGTGGTTTTCTCAGCCTCTACAACTTACTTGCACGGGAAACTCTTTCTTTTCATACTAGATTCCAAGTGGTAAGGTAAGACATTAGTGAGTTTGAAAAATCATATTTCTTTATACCCAAATACAGCTTAGTTACTAAGTTGGATAAATTTTACTGGAATTCTGTGGTATTGTAGTAATTCATGATTTTTTTGTTATTTCAAAATGCATATATAAAAACCTAAAAAAAATTATTTTGTTTTACATTCTCCATTTTTCCAAATTTGATAAGGCTTAGCAACTTGTGTCAAGTAGCAAACGAGTACAAAGTTTGTAATTGGAAGAGATAATTGTTTTTTTTTATTGTTCTTTAGTTACTGTACTATATTTTTAGAAAAATAATTGAAATTTAAGAAATTATTTGTAAATAGTAATAATGTATATACATATGTAATGTATTATAACTAAAACTTGACTGTATTTTACAAAATACTGGCCCACTAGCACACAGCCAAGACAGGTCACTTTGAAAAGGCCAGTCTTATATTCTTGGAAATAGTAACATGAGTGCACGTGCACCACATCATTGCAACTTCTATAATGTTAATAAAAATAATAAATATATTATAGATGTAGAATGTTGTTGGATTTAAACTATTTAGACTAAACATTTGTGTTTTTGTGTCATAATTTGTAGTGATTCTAGTATGAAAAAAGCCAAATTTATATCTATTTTTTAATTTTTTAAAATTAAAATTACTTTGCATGTTGGATAGTCAACATTCAAAAAGAAAAAAATGCATGAGCAAATCATTACTTAAATAATCTTAAAACTTGATACAAAATTTTGATATTTTGTATATAAAAGCCTTGTAATATTTACTGATAATCTGCAAAATTTCGTGAAGATACATCTACTGTATTAAAAGTTATAGCATGAAAACTATAACAAGCACAGAATGATTACGAGGTCTGTCTCTGGGACCAAGCCCATAGTGAGAAGGAGAATTAACATGTAGTTATTGTTTAGTCATAGTTAATTACTCCTTAATGTGTACACATGATTGATAATGCTTCAACCTGGTTCCTTTCTCTTTAACATGTACACTTAGACAACCATGTTTATTTCTATTTTGTTACTCTTTACCATTTACATGTAGGAGGTGATATTTCGATGCTGTTTATTCTTCCTTGACATGTAACATTCTGATAATAATGATGTACTTCTTAACATGTCCTTGTAAATGTTAATGTTTTGTCATATACAAATGGAAATCAATATTTATTACTACTTAAAATGTAACAAATAGGTAATGTTTTGTGATTGTTTATTACTCTTTAACATGTAAACATAGTAGATGATGTTTTGTCCTATTTCATGACTCCTTAACATGTTCACATAGACTATAATGATTAGATCTGGTTAATTACTCCTTCACATACAATTAGAAGATGTATTTGATTGTTGTTACTTACTCCTTAACATGTACTCATAATAGATAATGTTTAATCTTTTTTCATTACTTCTTAACATGTATACAAAGAAGATAATGTTTCATAACCTGTCATGTTCTAGGGGCACTGCACGTCATTGCAAGCTGTGTTCTCAACATAACAGTGTCCTATCCATGGAATGGTTCATCACTGACTAGTTTTCTGTTATTCTGCTTTCAACTTGTTACTTCTCTTTTTGTTGTACCTTCCATGCCCCTCATTGGTAACCTTTCTCTCTTCTGGTTTCCATTGCCTCATTCCTCAGCCCTTGCTGTTTATGCCCTTAGTCAGGACTTGTTCCATTTTTTTCATTATGTCTATCATCCTCATCACTTCCACTCTCAGGTCTTTGCTTTGTTTTGGGACACCCCTTTCAGGATCTTTTTGGTGGCCCCTTACAGGTGATCCCAATCATGGTTTCTGTTACTCAATCTCCATGTGTTTCAGGCCTGTCTTCCCTATCCCAACATTCTTTCCCTTTTGATCCACCCTCACATATCACTCTTTCCTCAGGATATGACACCTTTATCTTCACATGTGGAATTTGTCCATTCCACCTCCCTGATTGTGTAGCTGTCCCTTTGTCTCACATTTGTCACCCTTCTACCACTTCCTTGTGCCAATGTACAGGGTGTACTCATCATTTTGGTCTCACTGTCACCATTTCCCCTTTGACTTCATTGCATAACATACTCTTCCCCTTTCATAGGACTGTTCTTCCACAAACTGTAAGTTTCTTCTATCTTGGGTTTTGGGCAGTATTTCCACCACCTTCTGCCTTTCCTGACATCATATGATAATTTATTCTCTGTTTCTTTTCTACCCTCTTTTACTCCTTCCTTATTCACTGATTCTTCCTACTTCTTGCTTGACTGGATTTTCACTATGGTTCTCCATGCTCCTACCCAGGTCCCTGTCAAACCTCTAGCAGATGTTTATGCTCACTCTAGACACATTAGTCCTCTTACTACTTGCCTGTGATTGCTGTTGTTCACATATCCATGTCCTTATTTTCTCCTGCTATCTCATTATTGTACTTACTTTCTTTTTCATTCAGACTGGTCTTTCCTTCCCTCATATTCCATTGTAAGGGACAGTGATCACTCCTTTTCTCTCATATCTCCTCCTCCTATTTCTCTTCTTGGTGTTCTTTCTGATTTGGACAGACACTGATGTCCTGTCCAGGTCACTCTGTGTTTTGTCACTTTCTTTCTCCATTTGTGGTTTTCCTCACTGTACTTTCGTTCCTTGAGACTCCTCCTCTACCCTGGGCCTCTCTCTTCCCCCATTATGGGTTTGATCTCCATCTACCTTTGCATATGTCTTGTATATTCCCTTCTGGAGGCAGATGATTGTATGCTTTCACAACTCTCTTCTCTTCAGTTTTTCCCCCTCCTTCTCTTTTCTTTGGACTAATATCTTGACCACTCCACACCTCTTCATCTCCATCTATTTGCATCTCCTGGTTGTCTCATATCTGTTAAGATTTAGACTTCTGTTCATGGCCATTCTTCACCACCCTCTGTCTGTCAGCAGGTGAATGTATATATTTCCCACCTCGCAATCACCAGAGGATCCCACCAGGTAGCAAGCATTGCCTCCCAGAGTATACTTACCCAAAATTCCTCATTGAGCCATGATAACGGAAAGTACTCATACCATGTGCCCACTGTGAGATGAGGTGTTCCGCAAGACCACTAACAGTTTCCTTGTGGTATTTCTGAATATATCTATGTTACATTTCTTGTCTGATCCAGACCATACTGTTCCATGGACTATAATGGAAAAAGCCAGCACCAAAGTTGTGTATCTGCCCACTTCTCTGGACTGCACTTGCCAGCTTTTAAAAATAGAGTTTCAAGGTTACTCATTGCACTGTTTCCAGTAAAAGACCTTTCCAAACAGAAAGACTGATGGGGATCAGAGCAAATTATCTGGGTCTCCCTTATGCACCCCAACCTCCATCTTTATTGAATTGAGTGTGGGAGACCCTTGCCACTTACCTTGGATGAGACATGATTCTGTTTCCCACAAGTGTGCCTCAGTGGAGCCCTTGCCATCAATTGTCACATCCCATGATTTCCTTTGGATGCTTTCTGAAGGGAGCTCATCTAGGTAATCTTTGCACTGGTCTCTCCACCATCTCAATATGGGATTCTAGCTATCTGTGTGGATCATGGAGAATCCTCAGTGATTGAAACCTAACCACTGGGGCTCAGGTGTTTTTGGAGTAAAGTGTTGCTCATTACACACACACACATATATATATATACATTAGATACATCACAATCTCCAAGTAGACAGTGGTTACATATAACTGTATCATTCATTTTTGAATACCTTTCTTTCACAATTCCTGCTCCTGCAGTTGGCATAAGCCCATTGCTTCTGATGGTTGAGAAGATGAACTAGTCCCTATACATCTGTGATGTATCTGACACACACACACCCTACTCCCACAGCAGGCAAGGGGCCTATAGCAACTGAGCACAGATACTTATTACAAATGCTTTTCTCCCACATCTGGTTTTAACTTGTTAAGTCTGATGGTAGAGGAGGTGAGCACACAAGGTAAGGTCTGAACAAGCCCCAACCTCACTACATGTATTGGCCATTCAACAGCTTGTGTGTGAGTACTCAGATAGTCATGTACCTATGGGCCAGGCTTTCCTAAGTGTCCATTTTTCAACTGGAAAATGTTGAAAAAATCTCCAATAAGTATGATTTATGCAGTTCTTGAAAATATAACTACTGAAAAACTGTGCGCCAAAAATCTAGCTACATTCTTTCATATTTTTCCACCTTGATGAAGATGACTACTGTTTATCACTATATTCTCCTTCACCAGATTATATTGTATCTAGAATAAAAAGGCAAAAAGCAAACAAATTGTAAGTAACTAAGAAAACTTTATTGAAGACTGAATTATACATCATTTGACAAAATAAAGATTATTATTTCAAATTCTAGTATAATGAACTAATCCAGAACACCTAACTGTATAAGTATTCCAAACACTAAATTGTGCATTAAAAAGCATTATTTAAAACAACAGTTTTTATTCCATGAAAACGTTTGTTCACAGCAGTTTAAATTTATACTGGACATTTGTCAGCAAACTTGCTTTATTATTTAACCAAATATCAACAAAGAGTTGATTAATAAATGTTTAAGACTAGTCTATGGGACATTTAGAGGTAAGTCTTGAATGTAAAGGAGATCACACCAGTCTTTCCATGTGACCCTGGCTATCATGTTAATTTTTAGTCACTATCATATATTTTCAATGATTACACTATATATAAATCTTAACTGCCCATAAGATTTGCTACAGTAAACTTCCACAAACACCGGTGTAGAAATTAATGTGATCTCCTTTACATTTCTACAGTAAATCCAGCTACAGCAGGATAATTAGAATAGTTATTTTGTATTACACAACTTCCACAGATAATAAACATCAAATGTAAGCTTTTATTATAAAGTGGTATTATACTAAGAAGCGCAAAGCATATATAAGGAGTTGAATTAAAATGGTGATCTCCTTTATCCATTCTGTGAACTCCTTTACATGCATCTCACCATGTCCCCAATTATCTTTTTTTATAAATAGACCCAAAGTTATTGCTCAAAGATTTAGCTTTGTAATTTATCAGTCATTTAAACCTAAAATTACCACCACTCACACCATTTGAATGTTAATTATACAGTTAGAGATACACACCTGTTAGGTAATCCCACTTTCAAGGACTTTTCTTGCAGGAAAATGAGTTGATTTGTGACTAATACATTTCAAATCCACCCTACTTTAATCATCTGCACACGGTGGAAACTAAATATGCCGGGAAAAGCATTATGCACTCTATATATATTCCCCTCTGAAGCAAAACTAACGTAAAAGAGAACACATAAATGAGTTCACGTAATTTCTTGTTCAGTAATTTTTATTGACGAGTGCAATTTACTCTTACCTTTTCAGTTATTGATACCAACAAATGTTTTGGCTGTTGTTTATAACAATATAACAGAATTTAAGTATCTGCACTAGATATATGCGTAAAGGTGATCATGTGCTTAAAAAAATTAATTTTATTACGAGTTCCAACTGGGCATACCCAAAATCTCTCAATACCCTGTGTTTGAAGTATGATCAAATCAAATTATATACTTCCCGGATTGATTTTACTCTAATCTGTTTATTTACTCAAAAATTTGTAATTATTGTCTTGAAAATAAACAACCATAAAGAAGAACACATGATTACAGTGATATGTTATTTTTGGATATTTTTATAAGTGAAAAAGTAATGGGACAATCAGCTAATAACAAATTTTCAAAACATAAGTGTTTACTAATTAATCACAGTAAAGGCTTGAGTCATACTTACAATTTTTGTGTTTGTGTTATTGCTTTGAAATTAAAATTGTCTTCTGGCTACATGCTACTTTTAACATTCCACCATTGTTCATTTCCTTGGTTTAATGGAAAAACTTAACACAAACTCAACATAAATGTTTGGAAAGCTCTGTCCATTGTCTGTCATTTAGAAATTATTATATGTTTGTGTAAAGTATATACTCAGAGAAATTTGCCCCAGAACACTTGCAACATCAAATTGAACACTTAAGAAAGCCTGGCCCCTATTCTGCCCATATTTGTGACATATTTTTGACTTTTCAGCCTTTTCTTATACATGGACAAAGAGTGTACCCTGTATGAGACAAGATGTGTTCTCTCATGGGTGTGCCCCAATGGAGCCCTTGCCATTGGGTGTCCCACCCCATGAGCTTCCTTTGGATGCTTTCTGAAGGGTGCTCATCTAGGTAATCTTTGCCCAAGTCTCTCCACCATCTCAACATGGGATTCAAGCTATCTGTGTATGGATGTGTGCATTAATTTTGAAATTTATCATTTTCCTTACCTGAAAATGTATTTCCAATAGATATGCACCTTCATACATGTTCCCACTATCCTATTGTGTCTGTCATTATTGCCTCATTAAAGAATGAAGATTCTTGTGCACGGTTATAGAAGGAGTATTTGCACATGGAGATATATCACACTTCTATTGGTGGAGAGTTTTGCTGCATGATACATCATTATATCGAAGCCCAAGTTCACATGGACATGTGAAATTAGGTGAGAGTTTTCACAAGGCTTGTGGCATGCAAATCTCTCAGGCAGAATGTGCAAACTCAAGAGGAAATAACTACTTGTGTAAAGAGGTACTTATCGGAAATACACTTTCAGTTAAGGAAAATGTTAACATTACAGGCAGATGTATAGGTAAACATCTCAAGCCTTAATATACTTTGTCAACATGCAAAATGAACCGGTGATCATGACAGTGGACCACCAGTTATCTTTACAGTATTGGTCCAATGCCCATTGTAATCTAATATTAGGTATGCATGTTTCTTTACTGTATGCTATGTTATAGCCACATTACTGTTTCTAAGTATGCGTGTTTTCATAAGCCTCACATACTGCAAAAAGTTTTGCATGTGAGAAATGGAAACAAAGAAACCCAATATTATGTTAAAATTTTTTCTTGAATTTCTTAATTTAAAAACTTCATTTTTCCAAAATTTAAGTATTAAACTCTAAATAACATTAGCCCCCCAGTGGCAGAGCGGTATGTCTGCGGACTTACAATGCTAGAAACCAGGTTTTGATACCCGTAGTGGGCAGAGCACAGATAGCCCATTGTATAGCTTTGTGCTTAACTTCAAACAAACAAACAAACTAACTAAATAACATTAACTTTGTTTGTACTTCTCCAGCGGCCCGGCATAGCCAGGTGGTTACGGTGCTCGACTTGCAATCTTTCAGCCGTGGGGCCATTATAATGTGACGGTCAATCCCACTATTCGTTGGTTAAAGAGTAGCCCAAGAGCTGGCAGTGGGTGGTGATGACTAGCTGCTTTCCCTCTAGTTTTACACTGTTAAATTAGGGATGGCTAGCGCAGATAGTACTCGTGTAGCTTTGCGCGAAATTCAAAAACAAACAAACAAATTTCTCCAGTTGTTTTTTCAGTCAAACAGCAATGATAAAGCTGTTTCTAAAAAGAAAACTGAATTAATTATAAAGTGGAGTTTAAACAGTAAGTTCCATTTTTATTGTGGAAGTTTTCTCAGACTTTCTGTGTATCCAAATAGAAAGTCATTATAATTTTTTGGATAAGTTCTTTGTCCTGTATGTGTGATGTAATTTATTTTAATGTACATGATGGAATTTTATTTTCTCAGTCCACACTGTAGCACTTGCTCTGAAAACATAGGAAAAGTACATGTGTAAAAGTAAAAATACAAAATCTTTAGAGATGTTTTTTCTAATAATATTTGTATGCATTTATTTTCTATAACTTCAAAATTTTATGGGTTCTTAGAATTACTAATGTGGTTTTCTGTTGATGCTGTCATTATTTGTCCAGGAACAAGAAGATTAGTCTGCTGGTTTGCCAGCTCTTCTGAATAATATTAAAAGTTAATTATATTATAGCTATAAAACTGAATAAATTTCTTACCCTAAAAAAATCAATTTTTTAATGACTTAAATACAATTGACAGTAATAAGAATTCACTTACTTAATGTGGTTTACTCCATAACATTAATTTTTCATGAAAGTTGATATATACAAACAACTACTATATTTGTCATATTCCAACCAGGCTGGTAGGTCTTGGTATTTGGTAGAAGGTGATGTTGGCACTGGATATGTCAGGTGTAGTGTGGTTGACATATTATAACACATTATTCTTTGCTTTTTCTCGTGGGTTCTTAGAATTTCTGCTATACGGTTTTTGGTTACTTCATAGTAAAGGTTGGTTTTTATGTATTATTACACCGTAGAGAAATCAGAATGTTTAAATGTAATATGTAAAAATTACAAGTTTTTTAAATGATAAACTTATTGTTTTTATACTTTAACAACTTAATTTTTCAGAATGTTTATATTAAACTGTGAAATCTAGCTATTTAATAATTTTTGTTTTCTGAACTGTTTTCAAATGTAGCAATGATAAAGCCAAGAGTTAAAACAAAACTATATTGAATGTATATTGTTATTTAAACAAGGAACTCCATCCCTAGATTCTATACAAATTTTACACCCAAAGTAACTTAATTGTATGATTATTCTACTGATACTTGCATTTCTCATTTGTATTGCATGTTAAGCAACTAACAGGTAATAATAATAATAATAATTCAATATTCTTTTTTTGAAATAATATTTAATGTATCTTTTTTTTTATGAATTTTGAAATTTATGCTATAAGCATTTTAGTTGTTTCATAGTCAAGGTAAGTTTTTATGACTTTTCCATCACATAAAGGGTTTGTCAGCTCAACAGTATTATATCATTAACAGAATTATAATGCCATAGGGGATTTTGAATTTGGTACTGTTTATTATTGAAACTGACAAGAAACTTATGCCAACCATTTTGCTTTGGCATAATTTATACCATTTGGTAAGAACCCATATGTAATTAATGAAAATATAATGTTTCTTTCAATGTGTCATTAAATATATGATTATTTCACTATGAATATTGGTCAACTATTGAAAAACACTATTGATAGAATCTGTATTACTTTGTGAAAACTCAGTTATAATATTTCTTTTATATATTCATAAGTTTCATAAATGTGCTGATATGAGAATTTTGACTGTCGTGCAGGAAAATATATAGTAAGTTGAAATAACTTTTAAAAAAAACATTGTATTAATTTTAGATGTGTAAAGGTTTGTTTTTTTTTCTGGAATTTTAGATAGGGATTCTTAGAAATATTCATGGTTGAATTATAAGTATAAGAAGTAAATTGGAGTTTAGAGTGATTATGTAAAAGTATTTTAAACATTTTTTTCCCTTGCAGATTGAAACATAATCAACCAAAAAATCGATATAGTGATGTACTTTGCTATGACCATTCCCGAGTCAAACTTATGTTTCCCAGTGATGATCCTTCCCAAGACTACATTAATGCTAACTATGTCGATGGTTTCCAACAGAAAAATGCATTTATTTCCACACAAGGTATTTCATAGGGTTTTGTGTATTACTGGTGTTTATTTGTTTTTTAACATGTCATTGGCTAAGACTAAATTAAATACACTAAAATCTTAGTTTCTCTTCTGAGCCTTAATATGTAAATATAAAGACCAAACATGAATTCCAATTGTTTTTTTCTACATCACTGCTTTATGTATGCTTAATTGTACTGCTTCTAAAGCTGTCTCTCCTTCAATACCTGCTTACCACTGTGTACAACCGTATTAACTAATCAATGCTTAAATTGTATGCTTATTTTACTAATAAGTGAATTTGTGTTTTGTATAATAAACTGGCTACTATTATATTGTTGGAATACTTTTTTTTTTATAAAGTATTTTCCTAAAATCTTTGGATATGTGGAGTCAAAGTGTTGACTGCTTAGAGTGCAAAGTGATTTTCATGGGAAGATTAAATATACTTTTCTTCATCTGAAAATTGTCAAATTTCATTTGCATAATCTCTAAAACTTCCTAAATAAACTTCAAATGTTTTTTTTCAGTAAAACTTTATATTTTATCTGTTATTTTCTCTACCCTAACTCTAAATGAGGTCAGTCAATTTGTCCAACCTTGTAACCACCATAACAGAAATTTGAAATAAATCTATATTACTCTTTTTTTCTTTTTAAAATGACTTCAAACTGTAACATGAAACTACATTTATTTATCATAAATAGCTCAAGTATACACCTGTTTATATTTAAATTTTATTATTTCATTGCCCTTTGAACCTGGTATAACTAATTCTCCCACTACACAACTTGTAAATCACTGAGTGAAGGAGTAGCTCATGTTATCTTATAAAATTACATAACACACAGGCTACTCATGAGCATACTTCATGAAAACATTTTATTGTTATATTTTATTTTACCTAAACTAACCTTATTTAACCTAAAAAGTTTCTAATTTTTACATTTTAATTACTTTTATAATACTAAAAAAATGCACGTAAAAACATAAATATATTATTTACCTGGGTCTTCTTTTTATATCGACTGTTAATGAAACTTAATCCTACTAATGTTACTACTGCACTAAGTATTTTTTTATCTAATTAAATAATACACCAGAATAATAACATGTCCTATAACTATCACAATTTTTCTGGATTTCTAGCTAGAATTCTGCTAAGCTCATTGATGTATTTCCTGAGGTAATAAAGTTTGAACTAGAAAACAATGTAATATAGTATGACATTTGATAGGTTAAAACTTCAGTCAACTAAATATTTGAGTGGTTCCCTGAGGTATAATCAGATGTTGTTTTTTTGTACTTCTATTCTATGTATAGCTGGTTGATTAGTGGAATTTAATAATCAATTAATCATGAAGTTCATTAACCCTATTGCTATGGGTTTTCCTATGGTCAAGGTTCAGAGGGCATGTCATCACATTTGTAGACTTGCATGCAAAATTTTATTGATCTGCTATTTTGTGAATGTACGTCAATAAGTTTGGTATCAAATTGTAAATTATAATTCAAATTTTAATATTATAGAATAGTTATTTCTTAATTTAAAATTAAATATTAAAAACAAATTCCTAAATATTGATTTTTGTGTGTCACATGATATGTTAAATGCAGCTTTGGTTCAAACTAGATGTTTGTGAAGTTCAAACACAAAATCTACAGTTTCTTACAAATTAGAAACTCAAATTACCAATACTGACAAGAAAATATAAAATAAGAACCTTCTATCTTTTCAATTTGCTGAGATATCACTATATTTAGTGAATCAAACACGGTGGCCCTGCCCACCTTTCCATTTTTAGAAATTCATATTTATGTACACTCGCGTCGCTCAATCATAACCAATCAAAAGTTCAGACTTTCCCCCACATGATTTTCTTAGCCTTTTAAAGGTGGGAAGTTCCCTAGAATATTTCTTTTGTCTCCAATCTTGGGAGGAAGGGGTAAGTGAAAATATTGTTCGAAAAACATTATTTTTTTAGAGCTAAATACAATTCAGTTAGTAAGCCTGAGAAATTACAGTGGAATTCTGCAATATTGGTAGAGTAATTTATAATTTCTTATTTCAAAATGCATGTACAAAACCTAAAAAAAGTTATTTTGTTTTACATCTTCCACATGTGAAATTTGGCAAGGCTTAGCATGCCAGGTATGGCGAGTACAAACTTTTTTACAATCGATCATAAGTAGTAGAGATCATTTTTTCTATATTTCATTATTTGCTCTTCTATGTTTTAAGAAAAGGAACTGAAATTCAAGAACTTGTTTATAAATAGTAATGATATATATATATACACTGAGT
>NW_013666600.1:190436-207927 GCF_000517525.1 Limulus polyphemus | reverse complement strand
GTTAGAGGAAGGATAGTTGGTCAAGCAGATGGTGGAATAAGTCAGTGGCAAATTTCGCAGAATTTGGGAATCCCGCTTTCGACAGGCAACTGAATCATTGTGCAGTTCAGGAAACATGGCAAGGAAACAACTGAGCAGCGTCCGGGTCATCCTGGTCCATCGGAGAGGACAAAAAGGGCTGTCAAGAGGAGCATCGAAATGGATCCCAGATTAACGACTGCAGAAGTGGCCAAAGTTGGTGGGATGAGCCCGAAATCTGTTCAACGGATTCTCCACAGATTGGTTATCATTGCAGAGCAGCTAGACGGAAATCCTTATTAAGACCTGCCAACATAGTCAGATGAAAGAAGTGCGCAAGTGATATGATGACCAAGCCTCTGGACTTTTGGAAGACTGTATTGTTCTCAGACGAATCAAGATTCGCTCAATTTTTGGACAGTGGAAGGATATTGGTCTGGAGAATGCCTCACCAAGAGTTTTGGCTCAACAGATTGCAGCTAACTGTGAAGCATGGTGGTTTCAGCGTGATGGTTTGGGGAGCTGTTTGGGTTGGTGGGAGATTGAGCTTAGTGGAGTGAATTGGCAACATAAATTTTGCGAAATACGTCGAGATATTGGAGGAAGGGCTCTTGCCACTTTAATCCTCAGGTTTCATGGACAAGAACACAACATTGTTCCAGGAAGATGGAGCATCGTGTCACACTGCTAGAAACACCTAAAAGTGGCAGGAAGAAAATGGTATCCAGAAGTTGCCCTGGCCGAGCCAATCTCCTGACATGAACCCCATTGAAAACCTCTGGGCCATATTCGACCAGCAAATCAAGAAAAAACTAAAAAAACCAACTTCGAAGAGCGATCTACTCCAAGTTTTGAAGCAAGAATGGGCGACAATCCCACAATCTAAAATTGACAAGATGATTCTCACGATGCCCCAAAGGATCCATGAAGCGAAAGGAAGATCTAGTAGATATATATTAAATTATAAATATATCAATTCCTGTGAATATGACTGAAAAATTTCATTTTTTTCTGTAAAGGTGGTGTCTATTTACTTGTGACCACGCTGTGTTCATTGATATATAAAAAGTTATTTGTACAAGTAAGTAATAATACTTTTTCAATTGATATACTAATGTTTAAACATTTTTTTAAAATGTTTAATACGAAAACTGAATCTAACACCCCTAGTTTATGACGATGTTGGGGTCTTGCATGTTGTATCTATAACTACATAGTTACTTTGTAACCTATCAAGGGAAATGCATAAATAATTAAATTATAAATTTAATTTATTAGGAAAATGATAATAATTAATAATTATTAAAGTAATAATTCCCAATTATAGATTTGTGTGAACTTTTGGCTTATTTTTCACAGGCATTGATAGTGCATGTTCAGGTGGTTAGGACACTTGACTCCCAACCTGAGGGTTACGAGCTTCAATCCCCGTCCCACCAAACATGCTCGCCCTTTCAGCCATGGGGGAATTATAAAGTGATGGTCAATCCCACTATTTGATTTGCCCAAGAGTTGGTGGTAGGTGGTGATGACTAGCTGCCTTCCCTCTAGTGTTTCACTGTTAAATTAGGGATGGTTAGTGCAGATAGCCCTTGTGTAGCTTTGTGTGAAATTCAAAACAAACCAAACCAAATTCTGAAAACTCCTGTGGTATATGAGTTGTGTGTGTAATTAGATTTAGGATATTCTATAGGCTTCTAACCATGGTGATTACTATCTAGTCACCACAATTTTACTGTGGGTTTGTATATTTTAGCCATTTATGTTCCTCTTCCTTTTTTTTTGTAATATTGTTTATTTTGTCTGCAAAACAGTTTATACAATCAAATAAAGTTGAATTTGCTGATGTAGTAACATAACACATAAAATTAAAGCTTTTACTATTGAACTTAGTAACAAGTGTTTATTAAATGATCTGAAATTAAAAAAAAAAGTCATAAAATTGGTATCTTTCATATTTTTTAGGGAATTAGTATTAATGTTTCTATTCATATTTATTTTATCTTAAAATAAATTATAACTAAAATGATTGACATATGTAGGGTGTTAAAAATAATCATAAGCAAAAAAATGTGCAAGGCAAAAGTTTTCAGTAGTGGCTAGCTTGTGTTATAGACATTTCAAATCTCTTTACTAGTAGATAATACTTGTCTTTCTTCTTCTATAGGACCTTTGCCAAAGACATTTCCAGATTTCTGGCAGATGGTTTGGGAACAAGAAGTTTTATTAATTGTTATGACAACACGCACAATTGAACGCAGCAGAGCAAAGTGTGGTCAGTATTGGCCTAAACAGAAGGAAAGCAGTGCTGAGTATGGTGAATTCCACATCTTCAACAATGGTGTTGAGCACTTCAAAGATTATGTGGTCACACAGCTGGTTCTTACAAACCTAAAGGTAATTTGTGATTTAGATATCTGTAATTTACTTTGAGGTAAACAAGTATTCTTTGAAAAAAGATGTTTATAAGTTTGAAATTTTTTAATTATGTTTGTAATAGTATCACTTTCTGTAAGTGTTAAGAGTAAATTGTAAAACTGTTATTGATAGAAATATAATACATAGAACTAGATTTTAATTTTATCTTAGGATGATCAATAGGTCAACAATAATATGGCAAAACTGGTTTATTTGTTAGTAATGAATTTCACTGTTATTTTCAGGAAGACACTTCACGATTACTGTTATTAATATCGTTATTTTCATTCAAATCTTGTTATTTTACAATATTGTTAGCTCTTTTTGCTTTAGCAGATGCTTAACATGAACATGGTGTTTCAACAGTTTGTTATGGGTTCTGGTTTTGTAGATTGATTTGCAGTTAATTTAGAGATTCCAAGCATATTAATGAGAATTCATTGATTTAATATTCTGTGCCTGAAAAATCTTGTTTATATGCAATAGATATGAAATTTTTGGATTCTACTTTTAAAGAGGTTATTGATAAAAGGCAATGGATTTTTAAATACAACGAAATAAAATTGGATCTCAACAAAAAACATTAAACTGACAATGAGCATGAAATGTTTACAATTTTATTTTTTATATAGTTTTTTATTATTCTTTGAATGGGGAACTTCCATATTCTGCCCTCTTTCCATAATATTTTATTGGTGAACAAGCATATATCTGTAAATTTATTATGAGTTATATTTCTGTTAGTAGTTGATTGTGGTGATGAAAACAATTAGTGGGAAAATAGCTAATCAAATAGTTAATAAGTGAGGTTTTGGTTTGTCTTCACAATAACTTAATCATAGAAGCAGCTGATACGTGTATACAAAACTACATGACATTTTGGTGTATCAGTAGAACATGTTTTTTTATAATTTGATATTGGTTGAGTACTTGTATGGATTGTGAACTTATAACAAAATACTCTGATTACTGTAAATAATATTTTATAAACAACTGAAATATTCTTTAGTTTTGCATATTTTTTATTCATTGTTTATAAGTTCAGTTTCAAGTTTATGTAATGCAACTTTATATCTTTATGTATTATTTATTGTACAGACAGACATCAGTCGAGTTGTGGTTCATATGCAGTTCATCAGCTGGCCTGATTATGGTGTGCCTCACTCAGCTTTGGCCATGCTAACTTTCTGTGACAAAGTGAGAGAGCAACAAGTTCAAGCCCTCCAAGTTTTAGGATCTGAGTGGAAAGGACATCCTTTAGGCCCACCAATAATTGTTCACTGTAGTGCTGGAATTGGAAGAACAGGTAAGATAAAATATATTAATGCATCTAAAAATCGCTTTGACTCACACTGTATTAAAATTTGCTTAATTTTAGAAGGTTTTCTTTGTCACACAGTAGAATCTAACCATGATTCACTGTGCTATTCATAGAATTGGCTGAATAATAAATTCCAGCTAAAGTTGTTTAGAAATGACATTAATATATATGTGGCTGATGTTGCAGTTCATGAATATCATACAATAGTCCTCAAGACTATATAACTGAATGATATAAAAGATATGCTATGATTATGTGTGTCACATGACACATAGCTTCATTATAAATATGGTGTTTCATAATGTTGTGTTTAAATCTTAAACTAAAATTTGTGAAATTCAGGGATGAGAATGGGCAAAAGAAAAAAAAGTGAAATATTTTGAGTGAAATGCTGGGTAACTTTGTATACTAGGGGATCCAGGAGCATTCTTCCTTGAAAAAATTTGAAAATTAGAATCTCTCTGATGTATTCTCTTATTTTTTTTACATATATCTTTACATTTTCCAGTAAATTAGACAAGTTTGGTTTAATTGTCATTTCACAGTTCCATATGCTTTTTAATAGTTACATGTGTCCAAATTGTAAAGCAATCCTGTGAAGCATAGTTTATAAGATTGTTGCATATTGTGCATAAAGCTGGTAAACCAACTTTTTTTTATAAAATGAATTCTCCCAGTTTTGATATCACTCCTCACTTCTTGTGTTTACTCCCAATAACAAATGTAATTTCATGTTCTTTCTCCAACTAGTCCCACCTGAATTTGTTTTTACTCAACCATCAATTTCTCTATCCCTTATTTAATCATGCCAATTGTAACCTTTTCAATTTTTTAAATTTATTTCATTCTTAAATAAACTATCATGCAAAATTTCAATGAATTTCTTTGTTCATAAAAACCTAAGCTGTAAACACTCACTTCTGTAAAATGAGGAAAACCTATTAATAAGATTGTTGAAAGTCTCTTGAAAAACTTTGGGCAACATTCATGTCAGAAATCTGCTGTTTGTCTGGAAATTCTCATCCTTAAAAATTAATTCTTATTTAAAACCACATCCCTCACTTCTCACTTATTGTTTCAAGCAGAATATCGTCTTTGAAACAACATTAAAACATAGTTAACTTATTGGGAAAGTTGACATATTTTTCTATTAATTAAGTTCCCTGGGTCAGACATGGCCTAGTGTATGGTGTGTTTGAACTGTGGATATAAAGTTTCATGGTTTACACCATAAAAGTAAGATCTGCCATTTGTAACTGTCAGAGCACTACAAGTGATGATCAAGTTGCACTATTTGATCAGACACATGTAGACAAAAAGTCTTTTGTTTATGGGTGGTGTTGACTGCATGCCTTCTCTGCATACTTAGCAATTCAAAATTAGGGACAACAATTCACAGATAGCTCTTGTATAGCTTTGCATAAAAATTATAAAAACAATTAAGATCCCATGATTCTCTAAAATGTTTTCAGTTATTGTTACTAACTGACTTTATAATATCTGAAATTTAAAAACAGTGAAAAATTAAAACTGGTCAGTATCTGGCCATACTGTTATGGATTTTGTGTACTCTTAGTTTACTTGTTGTGAAAGTAGTACTAGGAATATTGCTTATAGTGATGTAGGAATAAGTGGAGTAAGCAGGCACGTTGTCCCAGGTCCCATAGGACCCACTCAAAATTATTTAAATTTTATAAAAAGAAGAAAAAAGAATAAGCTTTTGCAGTAATAAGTTCTAATAAATCAATGAAATATTTATCTTCACGTTTAATATTTATTGAGAAAGCTTACAACTTCTTTTTGAAGCCACCTGCAGGCTGACTTGCACATAATGAGAACAGGGTGTAGAAAGGGCTGTGGTGAATGCACACTGTTATGAAAATAATAATAAATCTTCTTTCCTTGCAACAGTACTGAGGCACAATATAATATAGATAGTTGTAGTAGTTGAGGAATGTTTATAGTTTTGTCAACAATATTGTATACGGACATAGACAGACTGATTGTGAAATGAAGGCTTGCTCAATACATTTTTATTGTAAAGATAAAAACCTAATTGAGCTATACTACTTTCTCTCCATGATCTATAGCTATATTATGAAGTTAAACAGAAAGTTTGGCATTGTTGCATTAGTAAGGAATGATCTTAATGATGCTGTGAATAAAGAAGAAATCAGCTAGCCATATCATTACATATGGGACAGTTTTACCTCTTAAACCAAACCCTTTATTTTTTTTAACTTGAGATTACTTTTTAAGATCTTTTAGAAGAAATAAGTTAGCTTACTGTCATGTTTTTGGTTTTTTGCTGATTATTGAGAACACTGAACAGATATGTGCATATTTTTTTTTTAACTAAGCACAGAATGATTTTGAAATGATTTTTTAAGTTTGATGGGTAAAAATCAATGGCATTCTGTCTGTCAAGCAGGAATGTGCTAAAAAAGAATTGACTAAAGAGGAAATATAAAATTATAATGCAAAACAGGAAAACAAGATGGAGATACAAAGACATTGTATAACAATGAGGGTATGGTGAAACTTTGCAAGGCAGTGTAAGAGAAGATACAACTTGACAATAGTGGAAGATTTTAATATGAAAGGTAGAAAGAATAGAAAGTGGGGAGGCAAAGAGTAAAATTATGATAAATAAAGTAGGTAAGGGAAATCTAAATAAAATTAGGTGAACAAGTAAGAAACAGTTAACCCTATCACTAAGAGTTTTCATATGGTCAAAGGTCAAAGAGCATATCACCAAGTTTGTAGACTTACATTCAAAATTTTATTGAACTACTATTTTATGAATGTATGTCAGTATATTTGGTATCAAATTGTAGATTATAATTCAAGTTTTAGTATTATACATTATTTTTAATTTCTTAATTTAAAAGTGAACGTTAAAAAAAATTGTAAATATCGATTTTTGTGTGTCATGTGGTATGTTGAATGCAGCTTTTGTTCAAATTATATATTTGTGATGTCCAAATACAAGTCTATAGTTTCTTATGAATTAGGAACTCAAATTACTGATATTGACAAGCTAGAATATGTTGCCCACTTCTCCATCTTTTGAAATACTTCCTTATACACCTGCTTCTCTCAATTGTGTGCTTATAACCAAGGTGGAAGTTCCTTAGAGTATTTCTTTTGAATCTTGGAATCAAGGAGTGAGTGAAAATGTTGTTTGAAAAACTTTTTTTTTAGACCCAAATACAGTTTAGTTAGTAAGCTTGATAAATTACAGTGGAATTCTGTGATATCGACAGAGTAATTTATAATTTTTTGTTATTTCAAAAAGCGTATACAAAACCTAAAAAGTTATTTTGTTTTACATCCTTCATGTGTGAAATTTGGCAAGGCTTAGCATGCAAGGTACAGCAAGCAAGTACAAACTTCTTTACAATCATAAGTAGTAGAGATCTTTGTTTTCTACATTTAATTTTTCAGTGTTCTATGTTGGAAGAAAATTAACTGGAATTTAAGAACTTATTTGTAAATAATAACAATATATATACATATGTAATGTATTATAACTGAAATGTGACTGTATTTTACAAAATACTGGTCCATTAGAACAAAGCCAAAACAGGTCACTTTGTAAAAGCATGTTTTATACTACTGGATATAGTAACATGAGTGCACATGTGCTGCATCATTGCAGCTTCTGTAATGTTAGTCAAACACAGCTGAAAGGTCAATAAAATACAAATAATAAATAAATATATATAATATGTATAATGTTATGAGTTTTAAGCTATTTAGACTAAACATTTGTGTTTTTGTGTTATAATTTGTCATCATTTTAGAACATAAAAGCATAATTTATATCAATTTCCTATAAGGTTTGTCAAATTGACCAAACTCATACAGAGATACAATGGTGAAAATAACAAGTAAAATATAAAGTTTTTTATATAACTAAATGTTTGATAATTATATGGAGATTGTTAGGAGGTTATAAAGATTTTGCATGGGAATTTGACAATTTTATGATGCATAAAAGTATTTTTAATCTTAACATTAAATTTTCTTTGCATACTGGGTAGTCAACATTGGAAAAGAAAAAATGGACAAGCAAATCATAACTTAAAAATCTTAAAAATTAACAAAAAAATCTGATATTTTGTGTACCAGAGCCTTTTAACATTTACTGATAATCTGCAAAATTTCATAAAGATAAGCATACTGTATTAAAAGTTATCATATGAAAGCTATAACAAGCACAAAATGGTTACAAGGTTGATCCCTGGGACTGAGTTTGTAGTTAGAGAGTTAATGGATTATGTAGTTTCAAGAGGAAGAGACTTTAATAGAAGGGTTTAAGATAGAAGAGAGAATTGAATGAGATCATCTACTAATCATTGTGAAAATAACATGAAAGGAAAAGACATGAAACATACAGAGAGAAAGGTGGAAGAGGATTGAAGGAAAGAAGAAGCACTTTCTTTTTATAAAGCATTGAGAAGTTATGAACAAAGAAGTATTTGAACACTAAATGAAATATAAATAGGGGCTGCGGAAGAGATTGAAATGAAAAGAAAGAAGAGTGAAAGTGAAATGCTGGTTTAATAAAAAATATAATGAGGAAGAAAGTTTGGTAAAAAAAAATATTTTATCTGTTGTAGGAAGACATTGGAAAAAGAAGAAGAAGATAGATAAGTACAAGCTAGAATAGACTTTAATAAGTTATGCAACAAAAGTAACATGATAAGGAAGGGTTAAACAAACAAGGGAAATTTAAAATTGACAAGATGAGTGAAATTAAATATTAGAAAAAACGTTTTATGGAGGTGTTTTAAAAAGACAAAAAAAATTTAGAGTGGACAGGAATATGTAAAAATATGCAAGAATTTTGATAAGAAAATGGTTAAGAGAGTAAAAGAAAAAGAGCATTGGCAAAGATAAAGAATTATACAAATTTTATAAAGCAAGTGCAGAGGAAATGAGAGAAAACTTTGGAAAAAAAGAAGAATGATTATAACATCCCTATATCGAGAGAAGAGGAGAAATATATCCTACATAGAAGGCAGGAAATGAAGAAGATGACAAAAACTATAGATGAATTACGCTGCTAAATTTATTGTATAAAATTTTAAGTGGGATAATAGAAGAAAGTTAAGGAAATGGTTGGAAGAAAATTACATAAAAACCAAGTTGGTTTAAGGAAAGAATATTTCATATGAGATAACATCCTCACCCTGAATAAACTTATAAAAAATAAGTTATAAAAGAAAAGTAGGAAGTTGTGTACCTTCTTCATAGTCTGATAGCTAGCATTTGACACAGTGAACAGAAAAAAAAAGTTAATTTGGAAGATTGCATAAAATTATGATCAGTGAAAGAATGTTGAAAATGATAGAAGGGAAAAACAAAATATAGTAAAGATGAGAAGAAGATGAAGTAAAATATTTCAGACTCAAGAAAGAGTCAGTCAAGGATGCCTGTGGAGTTCAGTTTTACATTTGATTTGTATACAGGGTTCTTATTACGTTTGTTAATGTATTTGAACACCAGTTATCCTGCATTCTAGTGATGATGAGGTGGATATCCAAATGAGCCTGACTGTATTTAACATGGTGTTGGATGACCCACTTTATTTTTAGATAAGGGAATATCTAAAATCTGTTGTGCACACTAGAGCACCTACTATGTGATAAACTTGATAGATTTCATCAGACAGCTATGTTTAATACTGGATGCTTTTGTTCAACTATCACATCAAATTAAAGACTTAGATTATTGTTGGTGTGTATGGTAGCCAAATTGAACAGAAAGCCATCTGATGACTTGTTTTCTCTGTAGTCTTCTTGCTATATCCACCAAAAAGTATTTATTTATTACAAATAGTATTAATTGTATTCATGTTTAAACACACGAAGAAACTTTATTAAAAATAAATACATTATTTGGAGGAAGCGTGGTTGGTGAAGTTAGCAGAAGTTCCGTGATTGGAAGAAGTTAGATTTACTGTTTGAAATTTACAAATACTACAGTGATGATAGCAGCTGAAAGGCGACCTCAAAGAT
This sequence comes from Limulus polyphemus, assembly GCF_000517525.1. NCBI lineage: Eukaryota > Metazoa > Arthropoda > Merostomata > Xiphosura > Limulidae > Limulus > Limulus polyphemus. The sequence goes on along the minus strand of NW_013666600.1, from coordinate 198,144 downwards.
ATGCTTAAGAAGTTGGAAAGGTACTTAGAAACAAACTAACATTGAACTTGGATAAATAAAATAGTGAAATTTTACAAAATTAAAAGAAGTAAGCAATGGCAATGAAAGAATCAAGAAATTAATATTTGAAATAAATACAAATACTTGTGATATTGGTTCTCAAGTTGAAATATATCAAATGAGCAGACTAAACAACAGTGAGCAAAGACCCAAGGAGAAGTCAATGCACCACGAACTAAAAAATGAGAGTGAAAGGTGTATTGAAAAAGATTTAACTTTGTGAAATGCTGATTGCATCATGAACCATGATAGTAGTTCATAATAGAAACTCTAATAGAACATTAAGGCAAAAGCACCTTAAACAGTAAATATTCCATTTAAACAACACTTTAAAACCTTTACTATTGACTGCTAAGGCTGTACACATATAAAAATGCACAAACAAAAAAGACTTACAAGGACAAGAAAATCTCCTAAAAAACCTATTTGTACTTATTATTACTCTCTTACTAGCCTACAACAAAAACAGCAAGATATATTACATCCAAACCTTTTGTAGAATACTAAATGAGGTACTGCGAAGGTCATAGCGGTACTGAAAAGTCGATTTGTTTTTTCTATATTTTATATAAGTTAAAAAACATCATAATTCTAGTGTAAATGATTGTTATCATTATCTCGTGAAGTTAGCTTTCTTACAAATATTTGGTTTTCCTTTAAAAAGCTTACGTACAGGGTGAAACAGGAATTACCAGCAAATAATAGATGAACATTAGATGACTGTAACATGTAAATACTCAATGCTTTATACACTATACAATCAGCATCTTTAGAGAGCCAACCCCTATATCATGTGTGAAGTGAAGGAGTAAAAAAAATAATCAATACACAATATTAAAATTTGTAGAATAATTACTACATAATTACTACATTTCTAGTGGTAAAATATTATACATGCTTGGTTGTGTCTTAGTATACGTATATATTTGCTCATTTCTATGTATTATATATAGATAATTTAGTTACACAGGAACTAAAAATACTCACTATGATATCAAACTAATGTGATCAAATAGTCAATAGCTACAGAAAATCATTATGAACCATAGCAGCTAGCTACTAGCTATGTTTATTATCATTACAATGTATAAAGTTAGCTACCATATCAAGTTTTCCCGGTTTAAAACTGAAGAAGAAAGGCTCACCTTTTGAAAGCTCTCAGGTTATAGGGGTCTTATAGTTTTATATCTACCATATCATGTAATCCTTTGCCCATGGTTGAGCATAAAAAATAGCCAGCAAACAAGATAAATAAAAAATTAGGAATTTAAAAACCTGCATATATGGATTGTAAAAAATGTAAGGAAACAAGGCTGTAGATACTGTATACATTATTTACTCAAACTACAAATCCTTATTTTGACTTCATCAATTGTAATACTAAGTAACAGCATGGAGCCAAAATAGGGGTTTGTAGTTTGAGTAAATAAGGTCTACAGTATATCCAGCTTTGTTTCCTTACTTTTTTTAAAATCCTTATTTGCAGGTTTTTAAATTCCAGATCTTTTTTATTTATCTTTAAGTAATAATATATTGAGCAGAAACTTGGAGGTGGAAAAAGGAAGTGAAGATTGAGAAGCTGCAGAGGAGTCACATGAATTGGATACTGGAAATTAATAAGAGTAGACCACAAAATATCAGACAGTTTGGAAACCAGATAATCGAACATGGAAATAATTGGAATTAAGAGTTTTTGGGTGTATGAAAGAACAAAGTTGCCAAAGAGATGTTTGATGGAGATTGCAAAAGAGTTGAAGAAATGAGGATTGGGGATAAAAGGAGCATTAGAAGGAGATGGAAGCCAAAGAAGTTGGATAATTTATAAAAGATATACAAACAAAAGTTGAAGAAGAGCAAATAAAGATAGAATTGGAGAGAAATTGAATGATCAACCTATTGTACATATTAAAAAAAAGCTTGGCAGATGCAGCATTTGAGAGAGAAGAAATATTTATTAAACATGGTAACATTCAGAGATGGCAGAAGACAGCGAAGAGCCAAGAGAATAGAAATTAACAAGATGCAAGGTGAAAAAGAGAGATTATGGAACATTTCTGAATATATGCAAAGGAAAAGAAACAAGGATTATGAATGCATTAAACAGAAAAGAAAGGAAAAAGATGAGTCTATTTGGGAATTTATGAAAGGGTTTTAAAAAGAAGGTAAGGAGGAGAAAAATTTAAATAGGTAGTAATTATTTAGAATTTGTTTTCTGAATTGAATTATATTTGTCATTATTAATTGGATTTGATTAGGATTGTGATACATATTTACAGATGACTTATGTACCCCTTCCTAAGATGAAATATTCTCAAGGAATAATTATATTATCATTATTTTATCAGTGGAAAACATGTCTTTGATATGTGGCATTCAGAAAGATGTTCAAAATAATATAGTAGCTCTGTGTAGTATCTACTGTTTTCAAAGTTAAAGATTACTGCATTAGAACAGTTCTTATCAGTTCTGTTATGGTACTTTTGTAAACTTTTTGCATGTTGGTTTCTACTCTTTAGAACCTTGTTCATTGTTAATCTCATTTTCTCCTTACTATATTATTGGAAAGTTAGCTTTTTTTCGGTAATGGTGCTTAGTTTTCCATATTCAATAATTACTTAATGGATTTTTATACCTGGTGTCATTGCTGTGTCCTTTTTTTTTCTTCTGGTTTCCAGGTACTTTTATCACATTAGATAGCAGCATTCAGCAGTTGGAAGCTACAGGAACAATTAATGTCAGAGGAACAGTAGAGAGAATTCGTTTCCAACGAGCTCACAGTATCCAAATGCCAGATCAGTACGTCTTTTGTCATCTAGCTCTTTTAGAGTATGCATTGAGTCGTGGTCTTTTGCAGGATGTGGACTTATCAGGATTTGATGACAGTGATTCAGAATCAGAGTAGGAGTTTCGGTACAAGTTTGTTAAGGACATATTTAATAGTAGAGGAAATTTTTGTTGTGTACTTGCACTTTTGAATAATGCGGTTTGAGTGTAATTAAATAGTATTAATAGAAATGTGTAATTTGTTGAATATTTGAAACTTAAGTTATTGTCTGTCCTACAGAATTGTAATTTACAGAATAGCATTTCTAGTTTAATTACTATGCTAAACTATATGTAATTTAGGCTTACCCAATAAAGGATTGAATACCTTCCACATATAACAAATATAGTTTTTATAATTTTTTTTAACAATTCTTACAACTTTGGACCTAAGTGGGTGTGTCTCATTTTCATTAATTTTTGTTTATGATGAGTATTTGTAGAGATTTTGGGCAGCTAACCATTAAGGTGTTATGTTGACATCTGGGATTCTTTTAGGGTGTTCCCCCTGGATAGCAACAATCATTGCAGAAAGTAAAGTATTATATCTAAATAGCTTTCCTTAGTTAGTAACTTGCATATATTTTAATGATTTATTCTGTTCAATTCTTATGTGAAATTACACAAGTTATTTTTTCTATTAGATAATTAATTTTCAGTGAGAAAAGTGATTTCAAAAGCTTTTGTCAATTTTAATGCGTGTTACATAATTGTGATTTTTTTTTTTACTTTTGACAGCTCATAATATTTCTGTTTTTTATTAATTCTTTCTTTTCAAATTAACGTTATACATGAAAAACTTTTCTTGTGTGAATGACTGCAGTTTTGTGACTTGAAAAAATGTAACTCGTATGAAATGAATGTTAAGCTTTTTGTTTGAAACACTTAGTACTGTTTTCATTCTACTTTTTTGCTCATGTTAAAGTATTCCAAATAAAATTATCAGATAAAGAATTAGAATTGTGCTATTTAAAAATTTAGAATATAATAATAATTTTAACATTGTGCCAAATATTGGAATGGTGGTTTTGTTTGTGTAATTTTTCACAGAAAATTATACATTAAGTATCATGTGTGGGAAGTGATAAAATCTAACTGCTTACTCTTCCTTTTGAATTTAACATAAAAAATCATATAATAGATTACACATTCCTTCAATCGATTGGGAAGTTTAATGGAATTATTTTAGGCTAGGGAATTGATGTTATATTATGCTTCCGTTGTTATATGTTTTTTCCTGACCAGTGTTTCTAGTGATTGTTTATATACTCATATTCTTAAAAGTATTTGGTATTTGTACTTAGGGTAAGTAACTTTTATATTTTACTGTGGTTTTATAGGTTAACTTTTGTTCTGAGGAAGCTCAATTTAATGTTTTTCTTGAGCAAAAGTAGAAAACTATAGTGTTAAGCTACTGTCTGTTACATAATATCATCTTACCTCAATTAATTTTTTATTAGTGAAAGGGGGGGGGGGTGAAATGTTTAGATTTGACAAAAGTCCTGACCTTCTTCAGAGATTTTAATAACTGCCACTTGTATCTATCATTCCTAGATCCCACAAAACGTAGCTTAGTAAACAAGTGTTTGATCAGTATCAATAGTTGCTTTAGTATTTCTGATCTTCAATTGGACATATCTGATATCATGTACAAATAACTAAGTTCCTCCAGTCATGAGTGTTAAAAACATTTCATCTTAATGCTTAGGCTATTGATTTGTTCTATACTATCAACAGAACCAGTAATAAGATTTGCTGAAATGCATATTAATAGAAGTGTTTGTAATTTTTTTATCTTTTATTTAATCATTAATACATTGTAATTCTCCTTGTTAGTACAGAATTATGGAGTAATGAAAATGAAGGTTATTTTGACCTTTTCTTGGATGTTTAGATATTTCAAAATCCATGACCTACTCCTTTACATTAAAGGGCATCTTAAGTAGCTAAGAAAAACCAGTATATTAGTGAAAGTGCTGTAATAAATTTTCATTTTAAGTATTAATGCACTGGTATTTAATTATATTTCTTTTATTACAAGCTCTACTTATGTAAGAAAGTTATCACTGTTTTTATCACATGAATTATCTTAATTAAATTCAGTTTCTACATTGGGGGTCAATCTCCTGCATTCCATTAAAGTTTTATAGTTGAAATCTTTTGATTTTACAATCCTTACTTGTGAACAGGAACATCTTATAATAAGCAATACGGCATGATCTGGTAGTGTCTCGTGAAAAAAACAAAACTGCTTTATTAAATAAAAATAAAATGAGATCCACTTCAAGATTTGTAGTTGTAAGCTTGTAGCTTCTTTTGAATAGGCAACATGGCAAGTAAACTAGTACTTAACCCGTCCATCTCCAAAGTAAAGTGGGGGTTTCATTAATAATTACACATAATTTCCATATTGTATTGTACAAGAATTGTGTGTAGTGGTTTGTACACATATGATTGATGAATTGTTGTAATAATGCTCATTTTTACTAATGCATTTTCTATTGTCCTTTGCTTGATTCGAATTTAAGAAATTACTGTCCACTGCCCAAATTTTCTAAGAAATTTATATTTGAAACAGATGTAACTAAAAGAAGGTAATCTCTGAAATATGAAAAGATGTGAATGTTTTTTCTTAATTGATGCTAAAAAAATTATTGTGCAAAAGAAAATGTTTAACATATCTCGGACATGGTCTGTTGAACTTTTGTTTATGTATTTTATAAACTTTCCCTTGCAAGGCAGATAAAACTTTCCAAATAACAGCTATATCAATCTTGACCAGTATTATATGTTAGCCTTTCTTATACTATTTTGAATAAATTAAATGGAAATTGTGAACTACCTACTGATTTAACTTTCTTTAATTGGTATACTTTTTGAGTTAACACCATAGGTGTGAATAATTGTAATTGCAGTTTACAAGAAAGATTAATAAAACAATGATTAGTGAGTGAAAATATATATATGGCTAAGCTAGTCATTGATATTAATTGTTAGTTTACATGTACTACTTACTGTAAATGTAGCTTAATAAATAATTTCTTGAAGCATTTACATGTTGTGTTGTTATCAAAAGAAAATCAACTACAACTCGTCTGACCTAATAATTGAATGCGTGCTGGAATAACATAAACCAGCATTTCCTAAACTATGTTCCATGGAACACCGGTGTTTTATCCAAGATTGATAGGTGTTCCGTGAGAAAATCATGATTTTAATAAAACATTTAACACTTTTTCTATGATCATAACTTATTATGAAATATTTTCCTATGTATTAGAATTATAGAAGATGCCATATCTATTCTACAGTGGAGAGGTTTGTACCTAAAATATATTATAAGCATAAAAATATAAAAATTCATTAACATGTAATTTGATTAAATAAATAAATGAATATACAAATTTAGAGGGCGCTGTGCACACAACATACCCTCTACCCTGATATTTCATGTGTCTAGTGTTCCATAAGCTTTTTCTCACATGAAAAGTGTTCCATTTCCAAAAAATTTGGGAATTGCTGACATTAGCCATTCATGACTTGAATAAACCTCAATTTGCTTTGGCTGTCACAGTTTGTTTTTTATTATATAATCATTAAAGAACACAATTTACTTTTGTGCATCTAAATTTTTTAAAATCTACAAATGAATATGAAAACATTCCACTTATACAGGAGACTCGATTTCCCGTAATTATGCACCCTTCCAACTGGAATGTACAGTAATTAGAGGTGAAGATTTACTACCCATATTTAAGCAGTTCTTTATTTCAGATATCTGTAAAAGTGAATTGTGAATGGTAAATAACACGGTTTTAACACTTTTGACTTTACGAAATTACTGGACATTTCAATCTTTTCAGTAACTAAATTAAACTTTTACATAACTATCATTTCTCTTTTGTCAGTTTATTGTTAAATAAATAAACCAAAACAACTCTTAATTTGAACCTTTAAATAATTATTTTAATTCAACAGTGGAGCATGTCTTCCAAAGGTTTTTCAGTTTTGTCTTTTGCAAGACCACCATAAACTTTAAGGTGAGAGTTTAGATGTTGAATCTAAATTAATGGTTCATATCACTTTTAAAAGCTAAAATAAATAATGTTCTTCTTAAAGTTAGCATTTTCTTAAATTGAAAATGTATTTCCAATAATACCTCATCTCACACTTACAGCTATTACTCAAATGTCAGGGTTTATTCCTTTGCCCATCTAAGCATTGATCTGATTTTTTCTTGCTTGCTCTAGTCTTTTATAATCCACTTAATTGTCCTTAGCAATATTTGTCTCATGACACTCTCCACCTACATCAATGCACCCTCTTTTCCTGGTACTGTATATAAGCACCTCATTCAGGTAATGTTATTACTTTTTTTAGGGCTACTCAATCCCAGTCTCTTATACCGGCTCTTAGTGAGGAGGAAGGGCATGAGAGTGCGAGATAAGGCAAGTATTATTGGAAATACATTTTCATTTAAGAAAATGTTAACTTCCAAAACATACCTCCTCTCACACATACAGTTAGATTCCCACATTCACAAGGTAGAGGGGCCGATGAGGGCATTTTACATACAGAGAAAGCATATGCATAAATCATGGGTGTGTCAATAGACGATTGGCACCCTAGTGGGGGAACTACACTACACCCAGAACAGGAATGCTCTTCACCTGAAACTTAATTCATTTACTGTGGGTGGAACATTATATGATTTATAATAACTATTGGCCAGGCCCTAACCACATAACCGAGGTTACAATGCTCAAGGGTGGAATTATAGGATCATTGTCCCTATATCCCACATTGGTGGCTAGGGCAATTGGAC
>NW_013666600.1:187615-189807 GCF_000517525.1 Limulus polyphemus | reverse complement strand
TCCCCAACCATGTGGGCATGGTAAATTCCACTTGCCCCCAGAATTATGGGGAGGACATGTTAAAAATTGTGCTCAACCAAGGATCCAGAATGGGACTACTCTGCATTCAGAATTATGAGGAGACAATAGACCCTTTTCCATGAACAATGTACTGAACCAATATTGATCAATAAGAAGGACCATGCTCAACCAGATAGGATGAGTGTCAAATCTGAATTGGTATTATGAGCAGGCTCCTGCATAGGCTGGTGCCTCCCCCACTGACATCTGGGAAAAAGATCCAGGGAACTGTGTAGGAGGACCCCCAGCATCACCCTCTTCTCTAAGAGTGGAGGAATTAATTCTAACATTCTGCAGGAAAAGCCTCTGTCCAACACCCCAGTGACTGGAAACCAGGCATGATTCTTTCCACTAGTAGAATCTGGGAGATAATGCATGCTGGGGAATCCTGAGGATCAGTGCTCTGGGAACAGTGCATTAGGTGAACCAAATTCCATAATTTTTTAAAACAAACTGACCCTGATTTTTTCAATCCAATGATCAACAGGGAAAGGCAGGATCCCCTTATGCTTTACTCATGATAGTCCATGAGTGGTGGTTCAGCATGGTACAGTAATACCACTTGGTTAGCCTCTAGGTGGTCTTATGGAACACCTCATTTCTACAGAGCCTGTTGCAACCTAGATAAAGTATATTGAATTACTGATTGAATGTGGAAGTGGTTTCATAAAAGCACACCTGCCTGGGCAACACTTGCCACAGAGTGGGATTCTATGAAAACTAGGTAAGGGACCCCCGAGAGGTAGCTATGAAAATATTAACCCCTCCATATATTCTAGCAGAAGTGGTTAAGACAGCTACAGATGAAGATACTGCCAAATCCGTGGTTAAGGTTACCACATGTCCAGAAATTCTCCAAGCTTAGCCACCATAGACCCTGAAGACATACACTAAACAGCAAAGCCTCTGGCAGCAATATGACCAAGCAGCAGAACCCTAGGATATAGACAGAATCTATTCTGTGTACCAATGTACTGAGGGGCTGATGTTGGGACCTTGAATAGGGGTGGAACTATTGCCCTCTATAGGTGCTGATGAAATTCGAGATGCCAACAACAGCAGAGATAAATATAAAAGCCAACAATTGAACCAATGTGCATGCTACCAATGGTTCCAGCTCATCAAAGAATTGGTGATCCTGAGAGTCTCCCAACAAAGTGAAGAGTAAGGAAAACAAAATGTAAACTTACCCTGTCCCACCAAGAGAAAATGGTCTCTTCAGGTTAACTACAAACTCCTAGAACCCCAAAATTGGAGGAGTAGATGTATTATTTGAGAGTCGCAATATGCTTCCACCTAGCTTTGGTAGGCTAAATCACTAAGTTCTAGCAACTGTGGCGGATAAGGCATAATTGTCCCTTCACGTAACTGAAAATTAAACCTCCCTGCATAAACCACAGTGTCCGTGGATGGAGAAAAAAACTAAATATTCACTCCCAGACTTTTCAGCCATCAAGTAAGGTGCAGGCTCAAAAGCAACTGGAGGACGACCCAAAACATCACACACTCTTTATGAACCAACTGAAGAAAACAAATCTAAGGCAGCTTATCCCAAAGTGGCCTCTTTTTTATTATTATTATTTTATTTCATTTAAAGACTGTTGTTTTGAACAACATTTAGAGCAAAGCAACACTGGGCTATCTGCTGTGTCCACTATAGGGAAATGAACCCTGGATTCCAGTACCACAAATCCACAAGCTCATCACTGTCCCACAAAGAGACTTAAAAGCCAAAAGACTAGAAGATGCAGGAAAAAGTTAATCTAAATTTTCTGCAGAATGTTGAGGATCATCCTCAATTGCAGCCTCAAAGCTCCCTGGAGGAACACCACAGAACCTAATATACGGCTCCATCTCACTATGAATAACATCACTGACAGACGGTGTCAGCTAAGAGTGACCCCCTCCCTGACTGTTGTGCAATGCAAAATATCAAAGGTGGGATAGAAGAGACCTGATTTGCTTCCGTGCCAGAAATAATAATCCGGGAATTCATACCATAAATCAGCTTGCTAATCAGGATATACATATATATTTTTTACGAAAATCATCTAGGTAACCTAGAGAATGCTCAAAGTATCTCGGATTTAATCGTAGCCCTTGGAAACCCATTAGTGATGCTTTGTAAAGAA
>NW_013666600.1:179580-187594 GCF_000517525.1 Limulus polyphemus | reverse complement strand
CTAGGTAACCTAGAGAATGCTCAAAGTATCTCGGATTTAATCGTAGCCCTTGGAAACCCATTAGTGATGCTTTGTTAAAGAAAAAGCAATAACATTTATTTGAAAGGGGTGCTTATATACAGTAATAGGATAGATGGCACATTAAGGTAGATGGAGAGTGTTATGAGATATTATAACATATTAAGTGGGGTATAAAAGACTGGAACAAGCAAGAAAAAATAAGACCAATGCTTTGATGGGTAAAGGAAAAAATCCTGGTACTCGGGTAATAGCTGTAAGTGTAAAAGGAGGTATGTTTTGGATATGTAATTTTTGATCAAAATAAATAATTGTAGTTTTAGTGTAGCTCAAAAAAAGTCAAGTAAAGATTAGAATGACTGGTAGGGAAAGTTAGTTATGGGTCAATGGTTCATACCAACTAGTGTCACTGACAGTCTTTATATTAACAAGCTGATGATTCACAGAGTTAGCCTGTTGGTGAATGGTATCCTTAGTAGTTACAAGTAAAAAAAATGTATTAACTTCAGATATTTTGCTAGGGCTCTATCAAACACTAGTAGGGTTTTGTCAGCACTAAATACATTTGATTACTAGATACATTTCTCTTTTTTTTGTTTTTTTACATCACAATAATAGCCAAAATAAGTATTGACTATTAGGAGTAAAAACAAACTCTCATGATGTGAATCATCACATTCATTGACTAATCCAATTGAATTGGAGAGATCATGTTGAATGATACCAACATAGCTGTATTTTTATCTCAATTTAACTATATCTTCCCAAAATGAACTAATTTCCTAAGCAATTACTGATGAATTCAACCATAGATAAAAAGACTTGATGAGGACAAATGAAATGCCAATAAACATTTGAAACATCACTTCTTATCCCTTTGTTGCTGCCACATTTCTAAAATCTAAAATGGATTGTGTCTACACCACAACTTCAAGTCATACCAGTCAGTCCTAGCATAGTATCTTACACTTCCGGATTACCCACAACAGTGATCATTCTCATACAAACTCTGCACTACCCCTCTCAATTTGATAATGAACATTCCAAGGGAAAATCTTGGTGAAGCAAGCACAATTTCTCTTTAATGACCACAGTGGTACATCACCTTAACCTTAAATGATGACTGAAGCAAGTTCAGACCTACTTGCATCCTAATAGCAAGAGTGTTAATCAAGTACAACAACTACATGAAAAACTGACAAATATTCCTGAATAAAGATGTTCATTTTTCATTGTATATATTTTTTATACTACATCTACATGTTTCAATAATACCTTGCTTTTTCTTTATCAGCTACAACTAAAATCTATGGAATCTGCACTTTTTTAGTTGTAACTGACAAAGACAGACCAAGATTCTGTTAAAATATGTACAATAAATACTTTTGTTTTGAAATTTAATCTTTTTTTTTCTTACAACAAAACTTTTTCCCTAAAGAAACACCTTCTAGTGCTTCTTAAAAAAAAAGAATCTTATACAAGTATTTTGTTTATGACTGTCAATAGACATTAAAAAATTAGCTAAGGTTGCATACCTTTGGTAACAATGCAATAGGAACTACTTTACAATAACAGTTGGGTATTTAAATTTTTAATAACTGTAACAAATGCATGATTAAATGAATTAGTAGTGTACCTAAGAAAATGTTCAATAGAAGATATGAATGCTCGACTTAAAATTTATTTCATAAAATATTAAATATATTGTATCATATTGAAACATATGTAGTTTCTGCTGTTCTTCATGTCTATCAGAAGCATAAAGTGTTTTACTTGTTGAATTTCTTAATGTTTGGTATCTGATCAGACTGGAAGTAACCAAAATTTGCACTTCATAAGATTAAACCTCTGTTTTAGAAGAGAAAATGTTATTCCTATGATTAGATGGTTTTGGCAAAACTGCCCAATAATATGGATTTAGTTACTAGAACAATCAATCAATTATAAGGACTAGCTTTATGCATTTCAATAAATAAAATACATTACTAAGCACAAATAAATAAATTTCAAATAAAACTAGTTTTGTATATGGTTTTAGTTTGATTAAGTATATATTTGTACTTGGTAATGTTAGTTTTTGTTTTACATTACAAAGCTGTATTTTGTTATAAAGTATCTAACTTTTACTCTGAGAACAGCAACAGAAAATACACATTTTATCTAGTGTAGAACTAATTAATTGAATTTATTTATACTGATTTTTAAATCAATACCTTATATTGATAAATAGTGTCTGTATAGAAGTACTCATTTTCACATGATACAAATTATTTTATGGCCCCCACAGCTCAAAAGAATAAAGCTATTAAACATTCTATACGCAAGAAATCCAAGAATTGTTCTTTTGAATAAACAAATTTTATCACAATTTTTACACAGTTTAAAGTGCATTGAAAACTGACCACAAAGAAAGAAAAGCTACTACTATTTACATCAGGAAGGGCTGACCATGATTTAGTAAAATATATTTTAGAGAGTACTATGAGTATCAAGATTGAAAAGGATTCCAAGTCTTTTGACACCTAATGCTCAAGCTGCATAAATAATGACCCAAAAATCGATTTTTGTTTTGCAAACATGGGAAAGATGTACAGCTTCTCCAATTCACTTTTAAAATAAGTGTCTGTATGTGAAACATTACAAACATTCTTGGGATATGACAAGTGAAGTTCAAGTCCCTTGCACTTTCTGAATAAATTTGTGTATATCTGCATCTTATTCAAGTATCAAATTGATTAATTCCACATTTTCAAAGTTCAAAATATTTATTGACAATGACTATCAGTTCATTCACCATCTTATTAATGGATATTTGTATTTAGGATAAAAGTAACAAAAATTTACTTACATTAAGTATACTGCAATCATGGGTCACTGGGTTAATATTAAAAGATAAATAAAATAAAATTGGCTATTAAAATAAATCTTACAACAATAATGTACATTAACAATATACATATTAAGTAAAGCTGGTTTTTTCACTAAATGTATAGATATCCTTAATAACAAAGTAATATTTTATCAGTAATACATAATAGAAAACTGTTTACAACATGAAACTAAGTTACTGACAGTAAAACATTAGATCACATAAATATCTAAAAGCCAGCAATAAAAGGCATTCTTAACAGTTTTATATAAGCAAATCCAGAATATTTGCAATACACGGTAGTCAAGCCACCATGGAGTTCAAAAATACCTACTTTGAAATGCCAAAGTTAAAAGTGCATAATGAACTGTTTATTCTGAAAGAATATGACAGCAGAGATCAGAGGGTTCTTATATCACTAAAAAATTAAAGGGTGAATCTTGGAATTAAAAAACAGAAGAACGTATGAAGCACCGTGTATTGATAAAATAAATGATGTAACTTGTAATCCAATGACAAGTACCAAAGTCAAAATTTACAATATTGCACTAAAGTACTATATCAATTTGATTTTGTATTTTTTTATGAAAAATTTTAAGATATTTTGCAGTACAAATTTTCCAATTAAACTTCTGTATGTATTACATCAGTTGTGGTATCAATGTTTGATTCACAACATAGTGTCAGAATGGAAAAACTATTCTTTCTTTGAATACTTTAAATTAAAATGTTGTAATGAAAAACCTGAGTCACCCGTCAATAACAAAATATTCCAAATGAGAAGTTGTATCTAACAATGTTATTTTTTAGCAAATAGCATTACAACTACAAAAATGTAAACCTGTAAGTTTTTTAACTCTAAGATAAGAAACAAACCCAGAATGCCAATTTAACCATAGTTTTGTTATAAAAAAACAATTGTATAATATTTTAAAATCATGTAGTGCTAAAACTTGTTTCAATTTCTCTAAATTTACAATAAAATAATCACTTTAGGATTTCACATTAACCTAGAAATGTATGTAGCATAGAATTGTTTACAAACTTAAAATCTATTATCTACCAGTCAAATACTACTCCAACTGCCACTTTTAACAATTTGATAAAAATACTAGTTAACCAAAAATAATTCACTACTACAGATTACACAAAATACTGGAAACAGCTATTCTGAATCTAGTTAACCAAAAATCATTAACCACAAGAGATTACATAAAATATTAGAAATGGCTGTTCTGAATCCTGCAATGCAATGTTTATTATAATGGTAAAATAATCATCAACAATACATTTCAAGAATAAAGTACATACAAGTTAGTTTTTGTTTTGAAAAATATATTGTCTGTTTTTAGTATCTTGACAAGCAAAATTTAGTTAAATATTTTGCATTAGATTTTATACTAAACTCATGTTTTTCCATATTCAGGTCATGAATCAGCTACTTGATAATGATATAAATTAGTTGCTGAAGAACGTCGACCTTTATTTCGTTTCAGAAACCAATTTTCTTCAATTTGATTAAAAATTCCAAGGTTTCTCTGATGCTGCCTTCCTCTTGCTCTTCGAACATGCCAATCATCAAACAGCTGAGATGGGTATATTACATGCTGCTGTTCCCTCTCGTTGGCTCTAATAAAGAACCAATCAGAAGATGGATAATTCAAAAATGTTTCCTCTTTATCAAACACTTCATTTTTTTTTATTTTAATATTCACATTTTCAGTGGAGCTACTGCTTGAGCATTGGAACTTGTCAATTTTAACATCATTCCCTCTTACTTTTTTTATATTTTTATCATGCATATTCTCTTTTATCTTTTCCCACCTTTTATTCAAGTGTGTCCATTTTCTGTTCAGAACATCAAATGTTTTTAATATGTTATCCACTAATTTCTTCAGATTTTCACCTACTGATGTTTGTTCTTTCAGAAATTGAATACATGCATCATGAATTTTGTGAAAAGCTTTGCCAAAAACCTTGGATATTTTAGTGGCCAACTTGGGGTTTTGATGTGTATAACTTTTAAATTCTGCTGACTGTATTATTTTAGGAAATTCTTCCAATTTGTTTATGTTTTTCAGAAAATTAATCAACATTTTCTCACTACTACTGTCATCAAACAGATTGGCACTCTTATTCATAATGTGACTAAACATTAACTTTACCAGATGGAAAAACACTTTGTTGCTGTCTTGCAAGATATCCTGAAACATATCAGTCCAGTTATATTGTGGAATAATTTCCAAAAAAGAAACACTACCATTGATGTAATGGTCACTTTTTCCTTTCTTCATATCATCATACATATTTATCAATTGCTGTGCCTTATCAGGTTTTGTTGCAAGTAACTGAACCAACAAATTTTTATCAGGATTTTCAAGAGCAACAAATGATTCTGTATTTTCATTGTCTTGTTTCAGTAATTTATGATTCAATCGTTCTGATTTGTATACCTTTATTTTGTTCCAAATACGTATCATTTGATCTTTCAGTTCTTTATATTTCTTGGGTAGATCAAATACTAGTTTCTCCTGCTTTGTATATTCTTCATTACTATGTTTTACTGGTGACTTTTTGGATTCAAGTTCAATTTCTTTTAATTTCAGCAGGTCATTTTCAGCCATCATTGCTTGCAACTGTTGTTTTAATGTGCTGAAACCATGGCCCTGAGAATCGTTCTTTTCTTTTGTTAGAGTATCACTCAAAAACATTATATTTTCCCTCTTCAGGTTTTCAACAACTTTTTCCATATTAATAAGAACTTGTTTATCACTTACCTGTTGGTCCAATTTTAATTTTATTTCCATGGTTTCCTCTTTCAAGAATTCAACTTTTTCTTCCAATTCATTCAAAATTTTGCCATAATCATATCTATCCTCAACATCTATTACATGTTTCATGCTATCATTACTTTCATATTTTTCTTTATCACTGACATGTTCAATATTAGCTAAGGATAAATCAGTACCATTATAACTTTTATTAGCTACATTTGTATCATAGTTACTGTTGTTTACAAAGTTACTCCTTTCCCGTACTAGTGTATCTTTCAATTTAATATTTTCTTTCCTTAAATCTGTAGCTCGTTTTTTTAACAAAACTGTCTTCAACTTTATGTTTTCTTTATAAAGATTAATCAAAACTTGTTCAAAAATTTTATCTTTTTTTCTGTCTTCCTGAAATTTTGTTTTCAACTCACGGTTTTCATTGTTCACAGCACTCACTTTGCTGTCCATGAACTTATCTTTATTTTCTTGTTCAAGTTTATTTCTCAGTTCATTATTTTCTGCTTTTAACATATCTACTAGCTGTTGGGATTGTTCCTCTTGTTGTTTCACTTCCTTGTAATTCTTGAGTAGCTGCAATTACAGTAATTATAAAACATTTCTTTCCTCAAACAACAACTAGTGAAAATTCAATCCTTTCATACCTTAACTGTGAAACTTTCATTTCAACTATTATTATTTTTATACCAGTTCTCTTCTAGCTATATCATGTAAGAACTTTACTTTTTGAAAAACACATGCTTCATTCCTAGCCAGCTTGGATTACAGTTTTCTTTAAAAATGATCAAGTAATTCCAGTTTTGAGAAAGGCTAGATAATTTGGTTTTCAAGTAATATATGTAACTAACTACTATATACAATGTAAGAGACTACTACACATTTAAATGTTTTACGCTCTTTGTACATATATTTAAAGGGCTTTAATGTACAAATAATTCAGCAGGTCTTATTTAATTGAAAAGACAAAAAAGGTTGATATGCAGTGTTTAACAATTTTCTATAGTGAAATAATAATGACAGATGAGGTGTATGTGTCTCACTAATATTACATTCCAAGTTTATTTTTATATTCTGACAAATAAGCTTAAACATGAGAATACCTAGTTACATGTTAAAATAAAACTTACAAGATTACATGTAGCTTAACATCACTTTTGAAAATAATTATCAATGATGTACTGAATTGGAAATGACCCAAGCCATGTTAAAATGCAGCAAGAGAAATAAAATTCATAAAACAAAAAGAATAACTTCCAGCATTACCTACAGTATTAATGTTCATTTGGACTGATGCACTATTTAAATTCACATTACAAGTAAGGTTACATATACAGTAAAATTTTTTATTTTTCACATCCAAAAATGCCCATGAGATACTGTTGAACATATTAAACTATGGGGTGTTTTTATCAACTATATATAGATTAAAGCTTTTCTTATTAACTATTTGCATGTCCAATGAAACTATTTTGTATTTGTTAATTTACTAATCTATTGGCAATTGCTTTTTTATATGTAATATTCATCACCATCCACCGCCAACTCTTGGCTACTCTTTTACCAATGTATAGTGGGATTGACCATTATAATGCCTCCATGGCTGAAAGGGTAGAGCATGTTTGGTGGGACATTAAGAATTTAAACATTAGCCAAGTGCCACACATTTTGAGTTTTGTTTAATCTATCAAACATTAAAAATGTGCAAGTCAAATATTAAGAAACTAATGGCTACTCAAAGGTTGTTTCATTGTTTACTTCCTACTTTTACCACATGGCATTACTGGCACCTTAACCTTAGTTATAAAAATACATCATGCTGCCAATTAGTTTGAACAAATTCCCTATGTTGCTACAATTATTAATATTGCTAATAAATTATACATTTAAAAAATAGATATTACTATTACATTAAATATAAGACTATGACAGACAAGAAAATACATGAAATTATGATTTTATATAAGTGAAACCATATCAAAATAAAGAATTCTGCTGAATCTATGGGGCAGACAAAATTATTTAACCTTATGCTAGTAGCACTAGCATATTTTTGTAATAATGCAATTTATGCCCGCTATCTAATCAAAGGCCTGGTGGTTTGGGTGCTCAACTTGCAATCTGCAGGTTGTGGATTTGAATGTCCATCACCAAACATGTTTGTCCTTTCAGCCATGGAGGTGCTATAATGTGATAGTCAATCCCACTATTTGTTGGTCAAAGAGTAGCCGAAGAGTTGGTGGTGGGTAGTGTTGACTAGCTACCCCTCTAGTCTTTCACTGCTAAATTAGGGATGACTAATCCAAATAGCCTCTGTGTACCTTTGCACAAAATTCAAAAACAA
>NW_013666600.1:168354-178629 GCF_000517525.1 Limulus polyphemus | reverse complement strand
TATGACTGAAAAATTTCATTTCTTCTGAAAAGGTGGTGTCTATTTACTTGTGACCACGCTGTGTACATTGATATATAAAAAGTTATTTGTACAAGTAATAGTACTTTTTCAATTAATATACTAATGTTTAAACATTTTTTAAAAATGTTTAATACGAAAACTGAATCTAACACCCCTAGTTTATGACGATGTTGGGGTCTTGCATGTTGTATCTATAACTACATAGTTACTTTGTAACCTATCAAGGGAAATGCATAAATAATTAAATTATAAATTTAATTTATTAGGAAAATGAGTTAAAACCTAGTTTTTTATATTCTTCAAGTATTTTAAAGTTAAAGTCAATATAATAATTAAAATAACATGAATTTAATTTATAAAATAAAACTTCTGATAGTTATAACTATTTACATAGTAATGTTTTACCTTTAAAATAGTATGATACCAGTTCACTCTTAAATATAAATTGTGTACATTGTAAAAAAAACTTTCAGTATTTTTTACAAGAAAGAGGAAAATCCCACTACATTGATATAGTATTTTGGATTAATCAATGTTGACTAAATAAGTCAAAGTTAAAATAACTTTAATATGTTCTTTAAATGATTAGCTCCATTGGGTTACAATCCAGCAACTTCGAAACTTATATCTTATTTCTAGTATTGTGACTGATATGAAAATAACAACAGTTAATACAAATTTTAAGTTTTTAAATTAAAATTATTCATAAAATCATATGTATAGTTATATCATTTTCATTTACTTAAGACATAAAGAACACAAAAAAACATCTTTCTCACAAGAATTCTAATTTCTAAACAAAAGATAAATTGATTCACTAAAAATCTATGTTATAATAGCTGTTGGTGTGCCAAACAATACTATGATAAAAAAAAATACTGAAGAGACTAGACACATTGTTAGTGTGTTTGGGAAAAGGCAAGGCACAAGAAATTTATCATAGCAACGTTTAACTGATGTTTATATTATTATATTAGCTTAAATATAATCAGTAACTGGCTAACAACTTAACTGGATTACTGAAGACACCAGCTGGGATTTCAGAAAACCCTCAACAAAGCTTTTATATAAATTAATAGCCCAATAAAAGAAAAACACAGGCATCATATTTTTCATTTTTGATACTATATAGTAGCATAAGGATGTCTAGCTGTTCTTATTAATTTCTGAAATAAAATGAAGGGGATTCAGACCCCCCCCCCTAGATCTGTACCTTCTTATACAACTTTAAATAATACAATTATTAATTTCTGAAAAAAATGGGTGGGGGTTGGTCCCCTCCTTTAAATCCATGCCTGCTTATAGAACACTGAATAATATTAATTCCAGAAATCAATGGAAGGGGTCTAAACCTGTGCCTCATTATACAAAATTGAATTATACAGTTACACAGTTATACATTAGAAACATAACACATTGTAGAGAAACAGTAAATTTAAACTTTTATGTGACACTTAAGTAGCCAGAGTTAGTGGTGGGCCAGTTGCCTTCCCTCTAGTTAGTAGTTCAAAATTAATGAAAATGGCAAATAGCCTTAGTACCTTTGTAATAACAAAGACAGGGAGTGCAAATCTAGTGGCAATGGGAATTAAACCTGAGACCTTCAAATCATAAGGAACAACATTCCAATACGTATCTTTGTGCTTAACCACAAACAAACATAACGGCAAAATTGATTACTTGGATAGTTGGAATAATCAAAATCAATAAATTATCAGAAACCCTAATTTTGATTTAACTTTTTGTGAAAATGGATGTAATTGTAATTTTGATTAATTGATTGTTGGAATAATCAAAACCAGTGATAATTAGAACAACAAACTGATTAACTCTGTAACTTGGACTTATTGAAAATGGTAATTTTGAATAGAAGAAATACTACATCACAAAGGACCTTTACTTTCAAAACAAATCACACTGCTAATTATTTTGACAAAACATGGTTTAATGCTAAGTATAATGTTTAAAAAATCAGAAGTTAAAGAAAATTTTGTTTTTTGGAAAATATATACCAAGATCAAGAGAAGATAACAACTTATGCTTCATTTGGCTGCACAATGGGCTCCCTCTGCTGTGCCCACTTCGAAGAGAGAACACCAACATTTAGTGTTATAAGCCCATAAATTTACTTCTGAGCCACCATGAGACAGCCATTCATGGATATTTAGAAAATTTTCAAAACTCACATGAACAAAAAGGATATGAAGGAAAAAAAATGAAATAGATCTTTCAAACTGTGTTTGAAACAGTCCTCTCAAATTTTGAAGCAGAAGCAATTACTTATACTATATGTATTTGATCATCTTAATTATGATTTGTTTATTTGTACAAAGCTATAAAAGGGTAATATGCACAAGCCATCCCTAATTTTGAAATGACAGAATGGAGAAAAGGCAACTAGTTGATACCACCCATCATCAACTTTTGTGCTACTACTATCAGACCAAATAGTGGGTTTAATCTAATAATGCACACATGGCCCCAAAGTGTGTTTGTTTCCTTAATCATGAAGTCAAGTTAAAAGTTCTGAGACTGAAGGTCATATTGTCAATTTAATCAAAATAATGTTGAACTGACTTTCAATGATGTTACATAATGTTACATTTAGTTTAACCATTTTACAAAAAACCTTTTTTATGTATGTGTCACAGCCATTAGTAAGATACAATGTTTAATTTAATGCATTAAATTAACCCTCTGTTTGTGGCTTGTATAAATCTACCACCCCCCATGTGCAGAGATTCCAAATTTTTGTGGTGAGCCATTTAAAATGTTGTGCACAAAATGCTTGCATCATATGATGTCAATCACAGTTGAAAGGCTAAAATAGCAAGTCATGAAGTAATAAGCAGAAGGATTTTGCAATGTGGATGACACAATCATATGAGCATTTAAAGTAAAAGGTTAAACACTGTATATCACATGCTGTTTGATTAACCATAACTAATTCGAAGTAGGTAAATCCTTATTTCTATCCATTTTTAATTTTGCATCCACACATTAAATTCACCAGTCTTAATTTTTCTACACTTTTATGTTAATTTTAATTCATCCTCTTAATTTATCAAATTTATATCAGTTGTTATCAACAACTCCCCCCTCCCCAAAGGAATAACAGAAATGGAAAACATTAGTAAGTCTTAATGATTTAAATTGAATATTTTCAATGTTAACAATCATGCTCTGTAAGATTCAAAGTTCACAGCAGTCTTTGAAGGTCACAGACACATGTATTCATCAGAATGAATTTTGTGAAAGTGGATTAAGTTTTATCTTTGATTTACAGTTATGTATCTGTTTGATTGAAAGTACAGATTTCATTGTTTCATACACATCAGTTACGTGTCATCTCCAGTATAGTGCTAGTTTAAAAAAAAAAAAAGGCATCCAAAGTTTATGGTACTATACGAAATTCAGCAGAAGCATCTATAATTACCAATGCAACAGAAGTGGCATTTCCACACTATAACCACTGTTATTAATATTGCCATCAAATAGAAAAACTTTTCTTTCTTCTAAAAATTTTATAATTTAAACAGAAACTGTTCTTAAAGAGTATATATAACACTAAATCTGTAAAGCATGCTCCATTTTAAAAAAGCTGAAATAAAAAAGATCTTTTGCATTTTTTTTGCTGAAACATACCATGTCACAGCTTGTGTCAGCAATACGTCTTGAATCCTAAAAATTGTTGTTCGTTTGTTAAGCACAAACTACACAATGTACACAATGCTGTGCCCACCACAGGTATTGAAACCTGGTTTTTAGCATTATAAGTCTTCAAACTTACCACTGAGCCATTTGGGGACCCAAATAAATGTACAAAAATTAAACAATAAAAATATTCTAGACAATTAAATAAAACAAATTCAATACTTTAGTAAAATAAAAATTATTCCAAGTAACATATTTTTCTACTGTTACCTGTCAGCTGTAATAGTGCAATGGAAATTGAAAATATTACTAAACTGTAAATTGCTGATGTTTAAGTGAGAAAAGATAATGCAAAATTCACCTATAAAAAAATATACTGTTAAAAGAGTTGACCAGAGATTTCTAATTACATAAACAATACAACTAGTAGCATAAACAGAATTCATTTTTCGAATTGCATAATCAATTCAATAAATATTTTCAATTTCTAATTTTACCTGATAAATAGTGTTTTCTAAATTATTGCATTATTTGACAAGATAATTAGGCTTAAATGGTATTACAAGCCTTTATTTCTTAATTTTTCAGCAAATGTTTTAACATAACATTATCTTTGTTTTTTAATTTCTCTGTCAACATCAGGATTAAAACCTTCTTCTACTGCTACATACTTGATTAATGACAATTTGTTGTCATATCTTCCTGTTTACAACATAGTTTTAAGATTCTATCCATATAAAAAGAATAAATAATGACTTTTTGAGAATTAACATGATACAACCTTTGATGCATGATTACTGAGAATTGTTTTTGATAAATATCAGTTTCCAATTTTCCCTTATTTTTACTTACTAAAACATCCAAAGAGGTAAATAGTTATTTTCCTCAATTTCATTCCTAAATTTAATAGAACTGTCAATGTCATAGGTAGTTAGCAAAATCATTTACATTCTCTTTACCATGCCACTATATCAGAGACATGTCATCAACATATCTTAACCAAATTTCAGTTTCATTTTTGCCTTTCTTTATGCTTCATTTTCAAAACTTTCTAGGAATAAATCACATAATAATGGAGATAGAGTCCTATATACCTATACCTTTATTCTGTTTATAAAATTTACTCTTAATTTGAAAAAAAAAAATTAACACATTGGCATAATATAAAAAACTGTTTAGTTTAGATATTATTGATTAATTTAGTTTTGTGAGTGAATATTTTATTATTTTGTTTTTGTTATAATAAGAGTTAAAAGCAGATGACTGCGGGAAGTTTTGTTAATAATTCATTGATGTTGAGATTATCAAACATCACGTGCAATACATTGATGTTGAGAATATAGAAGGCAGGCAGACGATGAAGTGATAAAGATATAAATAGTGTGAGATGAGCAAAATAGATATGTGAGATAATAGCAAAAAAGGAGTAAAATTACAGGCCAAGGAAAAGTTTGGTGTGAAGTTAACTACTGTAGAAGTGATAAGCCTAATGATTGACATAGGCCTAATGCGTAATATGTTAGAGTAAGAATAACAGTAGAAAAGGAGATAAGAAGAAGAATTTATTCCATCAAAACATAGTTCTAAAGTAATTAAATCAACCTGAATGCACTTCAACAAAAGGAACATAGGATATTTCGGAGAAAGAAGACCAAACAATTATGGCAACTCACGCCATAATTGTAAGTGAATCAAAATTATTACTAGTGCGATAGTAATAAAGAAGATAGTTTGGCTTCTCAACTACAATTCTAAAGTAATTGAATAGGCCTAAGAGGGCTTTTGACAAGAAGAGAACTACATATATAGTGTTTATGATATACCTATAATCTCTATAGTGTGAAGAATTTGTTGTACATACGTTTAACTTGTTCCGAATATATATATATATATATAATTATCTTGAAAACAAGCAAAGTGTGTGCTGTTCATTTATAAATGAATTTATCATCAACGAGTCACAGACACCTACTGTAGAAGAATCATCAACCCAACAACAACATAGTATATATTCATACTGTTAAGAAATATAAGTAAAAGCCTTTTCTTTTGACAATTAGCAAAAAAGAAGATTATATATTCTAAATTCTGACATACATGCTCCAACAAGGTTAATCATATCCATTATTTCTGAAGCTGAATACTTATTTCTTTTAATTTATTCTCAAAACATGCAATGGTATTTTTCCACAGGTGCTTTAGTGAACAGTGAAACAATAAAAAAAACACTAAAACATCAATCTGATCAGTGTTGCATGTTAATTCTTTCAACAAGTTCTTAACTATGTATTTATTTATATCACTTAAAAATAAGAACGTTTTTTTTATATGCATTTTGCTGCATTGTACTTGGAACCTTAATATTAGATATAATAGTTCTAAAACTGTCCCCAATCTTATGGACTGTAGGTAAAGCGTATAACCTAGATAATATCAAGTTCTTAGGAATTAAACTTTGCTTTCCTTGAAGTGTTATGGTTATACAGTTAAATTGACTTTTACTTTTATCACTGTATGAAGTTTATTTATTTGATTAATTTTTATGTTCTCGTACAGACCTTCTTTGAGCAATTCTTCAATTTATAAATCATAATCTTTTCTATTAGTTAGTACAATTTGACACCCTTAATTGGCTGTACAATTATTCACATTTTGTTCATTTAAACTCTTTAAAATTTCAAAATTTTTTTTATTACTTGTATTTTTAAAATTGTTAACTAAATTACAACATTCACTTTTTATAATCTGAGCTTTATCAATATTTTTCAATTTTTTTAAATTAGTTTCAATTTCCATAATGTCTTCTTTGTAAAATCTTCTTGGATCTTTAAAAATTGAAACCTATATTTAAAACATCTAGACAATGATATAGTTGCTTATTATTTATGATTAAATCTACTTTATTTATAACTTTAGGTTTTTTTTTAATCTGTTATATTTCTCTGGTAATGAATCCAGTTTGTAATGTTTTTGGACCTTTTCTTTTTACTTTTCCAATAAAGGTTTAAATTTTTTGTCCAACATATTCCTACATCCATAAATGTTTTTCTGTATTCTTATCTATGAACTTTCTTTCCATTCTGTCCAATCTTCCTTCATTTCTTTCAATGAAGTTAGATACATTTGACATATTCCTTTTCCTTTCTTGACAGTAAAACTTCTTTTTTGTTGAATTGTAATATTCAATATATTCTCTTTATCTTTCTGCAGTTGATATGCCACCTTATTTTTCAACCTTGATATTATCTTATTTCTCTTGCATTTCATTAAAAATACCAGTTGTTGTAAGCATTTTTTCAACATAATTCTTTGCCATTTCCAGATTCATATTAAAATTAGGAAAATAATTATACAAGTTTTCAGATGTAATAAAGAATTAATTTATTGTGTACTATTAAATGTTGGCCTTATTTCTCTGTTATTTTGAAATACATAAAAAAAATTAGTAATTTGAAGCAGGAAGTCTTGTACATTTGTATTTTAGAAATAAGGTGCTGTAATTCTTTTATGTTTTGTTACAATTTCCTGCATACTTCTGAGTAAACACAAACTCTGGCTATCTGTCATTAAAATATCACTTTCCTGGCATTTTTGGGTCAATTTAAAGCATTTTGATGACATCATTTAAAAAATAAGCATACAAGTAACTAAGCCATTATTAAGTAGCAAATGCAAAGGTGAGCATAGAACTCGACCAAGGGTACACTTGATGACAATTTAAATTGGCAGTGAGCCAACTGAAAATCAAGAACAAGTGTGCCCAAGCAAGTTAGGTCATGTCCAATACATTTGTAGGGTCCAGGGATTTGAAAATGAGGAATGAAACAGGTAAACTTTAAAAAAGTACCCATTCAAAAGAAATCCATGATTTTCCATGACCTTAGAATAAAATGCCCATTTTCAGTCGAATGTATTTATTCCTTTACTGGATTCTGTTAAAGCAGTTTTCCAGGACTTTCCAGGTTTTCAAAACATGTACAAACCCAGGAAGTACATTTTAGTCAAGTTTAAAAAATAAATTTATGTTAGTAAAGTCATTATGTTTGAAGAAAAATTTAAATATGATAATTACAATTTTACTGATGCATTGAGTTTTTAAAATTATCACTGTTTTTTCTTCAACATTAAGGGCACTTCTGTATTACTAAACTCAAATGGTCTTATAAAAAAAAATCTCATTAGTAAAATTGTGATATTTCAGATTCAAGACGGTATTTTTGCTCAAAATCATGGGCATATTTTTTATCCTGTACAAAATAAAGAGCAGAAAATTATAATTTTTTTTGGCAAAAAATACCAGTTGGGTGGGCTTTTAATATCAAATCATTTTCTTAATTATCAAACTTCTTATTTTAAGATTTGCAACTGCTGATTAACTAGCATTATAAAAGAAAGAAGGAAAGAGATAAAATATAATTCTACAAGTGCTTGTAACAAGTTTTACATTGATATAAAAGAAATAGATGCCTTTAGTTTGCAAGGATGTGGATGAATCACATCTTGCACTGGATTAATCATCCAAAAATATAATTTCTGTTAATGTAAAACATTTAATTATCCAATGCATGACTATTGCACTATGAGTAGATACAGTTGCTACAAACAAAGCAGCACTGTGCCTAGTTAAACCAGTATTAAATAAACTATCAACATTTTTTAAGTAAATACAAACCTTTACATTCTCCATCAGCTTCAGAAGGAAATTCAACTTCAGCTTGTGGAACTCTTTATAAAATTCAGCAAAGGATAATGGAACTTCCACATTATTACACCGAATCTTTTGAGTCTTCTTCAGAAAGTTCTCCTCATCATTTTTATCACTAAAAAACACTTGAAAGCTCTGCTTCCAATAGTGTGTATCATGAGAACATTCCTGCTAAGAGTAAAATTTCAAGTAATATACAACTGTTTTTAGGTACTAATATTTTAAAAGATAATGAATAAAATACTTAATGAATATGTAAGGCATCATTACTTGTGAATATGTTTTAACTCTATGAGACAAGGGTGCATCAGTTTGAAACTTCAGAATTGGTTGCTATATATTAAGTATCTTCTACAAATAAATATATATAATAAGAGGTATAGCTTCAAAACTATAATATCAATTACATTACTTGAAGAATAAAGAGGGTTGAGCCAACAGTTGTGGAAGGAATGTAGGACCAGCATCAAAATATCAAACATCCTGCCCTTAACATAGGAAAGCATCAAAGAAGAAGAGGCAGTAAGCAAGTGCAGGAAGTAGTCTGGACACAGTCAAACCACTAAGACAATACCCCAAGGAGATGTTCACAAAGGGAAAAATGGACCCCAAGAATGAAAAAAAAATGGGTCCAGAAGGTCCATGGTTGGAGAAAAATTAGGCTTTCTCCAAAGGAATGAAAGGTTCTAGGGAAACCAAAAATGCAAAATAACTTCCAGTGTAGAATGAAAAGAAGTGGAAAACCTGGTAGCCAGATATGTCATAACATACGGGCAAAAGAGATAAACTAAATCCAGTTGAGACAAGAAAAAAAAAAAGAAACATTCCAAAGTACTAAACTTTGAATGGGTGCAAGAAAGAACATAGATCCAAGGATAAGTCCCCCCAAACCGAGTAGTCAAAGCAAGGAAAATGGGTATGAGAAGAGGAAACATCCGACAATTGACTAACATAAGGAAATATTCTGAGAAAAGAAACGCCAGCCTTGGGCCATGAATATGGTAAGCAAAGACTTGCATGATGCCAAGAAATACAACAGGGGCCAACATTAAGTTAACCCTATCGCCATGGGTCTCCTTTACTGTGCATGACACAAGGTTTTAGAGTCTTACATTCAAAATTTTATTAAACTACTTTTTGTTTATGTTATACCAATTATAATAGAATAAAATATTAGCTAATAATCCATATTTTAATAGTATACAAGTTTTAAGTTCTTAATTCTACAAGGCAATATTTAAAAAAAATCCTCAGTATGACCCATGTGACACATTTTCTCCTAGCATGCTATCATCCCTATTTTATCCACCATCCCTCAAAAAAGTATGAAATTAAAAGTAAATTACTCTATAAAAATCGTTATTGTTCAGATAAACCATAATTTTTATAATCTTCAATTTTGTTTGGTTACAAAACTATTGAATAGAATATCTGACCTCTCCTGCCATATCCTCTCTGTCAGAATTTGTTGATAGTTCTCTCTTACGTTTCATTATATATTACATATAACCAATAAGCTTGGATGAATTTGTAATGGCTCGTCACATAGTTAGAAAGCCAGAAAATTTTTGAGGTAGGTGAATTTGTTTACTTTTTTGCATGTTATTAGTCTATATTATCTAGTGCATTATTTAATTAAATAAAAATTATTAAGTGCATTACTATCTATAATAAAACAAATTAGGGTTAATTCTCTACGAAAACCGAGAGCAAAAAAAAAAAAGATTAGTTAAGTATTTTATTTCTTGTTCATGTTTATTCTTTATGTATAGTTATAAAAGTAACTAAAATGTAAAAATAGGGACCCTTTTAGGTTTGTTAAGATTAGGTTAGGTAAAATAAATAATAATATTAAAATAAAAATGTTTCACGAGGCACACACATTGAGCAGCTCG
>NW_013666600.1:163625-167387 GCF_000517525.1 Limulus polyphemus | reverse complement strand
CGGATTTGATGCACGAGAAAATAGTGCATATTGGACGTGAAGAAGGGAGCAAGTTGCACGTGGGGAAAAAAACGCGCCTAATTTAAATGTCACACCTGAATGCTCACATCCTTTTAATTATGTCTGAAATTATGAACATTGCTCAACATCATGAAAATTAAACCTTATTTTCAATAAGCAATCCTGAAAAATATTTGGGGGTGCTTAACTTTTTTCCAAGTGTATATAAAGATTTAACTGAGTACAAAAGAGGTCCCATAGTCAGTCAAATTAACCGAGCCTGTGTTGAGAGAGTTATAGGGAAGAGCAGGGAACAGGAAAACACAAAAAAGAATGAAGAAGTACAAAAAAACAAAGGAAGGATAGGCTGAGAAAGATGTGTAGGAAAGTGCCCAACACATCAACCATGGCCAACCACAGACTGGGTGAAAAAACCATAGATGTGGTCAGGAGGAGGTGAAGAAAATGAGAAGAGAAGCAGAGAGAAACCAGGGTGGAGAAAAGAAAACGACACACCAACAGAAAGTGAGACCAACTGCATGAGAAGCGATAGGTATCCAAAGAGATGTACATGTATGATAGTCACTGATAAAAAGACAAAAAGAGTGGTGAACTAGACTACTGGTAGAGGAGAAAAGATGAGAAAAATATGAAGGCCTGGAATCAGGAATGGAAAGATGAGAAGAAGGAAGATCTAAACGAGATATAGAAGCAAAGAGCAAGGTGAAAAAGGTGGAATTAAAACCTGGGAAGATACTGAGAACAGAACTCTTATGACAGCAGTCCAAGTCAACAGTGGAAAGGATCACCACAGAAGACATCTAGGCAAAGAAAGGGAGTCAGATGAAAAAAGAGGTACAGAAGAAGAAGGAAGAGATACAAGAAAGAGGAAAATAGCCTGATCCAATAAGTCCCGACAGTAGGAAAACAAAGTATGGAGAGATAAAGCAGAAGTAGAACAGGCTAAACAGAGAAGATACATGAACAAATGCCTACAGAATCCACAAGAAGCATGAAGTGCTTCAGATAAAAGGCAGGAGTAGAAAAGGGAATATAGAAGAGAAGAGAGAGAGAAAAAGCAAAACTTATGAACTAGGAATGAAAGAGAAGGTGCAGGAACCGTAAGCTGGCCAGATTGATACCATGAATTGAGAATCGAGAAAAGGAAAGGAAGCAAGTTTACAAATCAGGAAAAATGAGGATGAACATGAGGGGAATGAGGAATTTTGGCCTAATAACTAGCAGGGAAAAATGATAATAAAAACCCCAAGAATAGCAGGTGATAAGGTGAGAAAACGAAAATAATAAAGAAAATAAGTAAAGGATAAAGAAAGGAACAAACCTGAGAAGGAAATCCAGAAAGAGATCAAAAGGTTAAGATCATTTTATGAATGTTAATGTACCACCCAAAGCAAACCAGGTGAAGGAGGTAGTCCGAAAGATCATTCTTAGTTGTTGAGAAAGCAAACTGGCTGATAGGACAGGAGCAGGAGGCCCATTAAGCATGTGGTAATCCACAACACACTGAACAATAGCTGAAACGATCCTTACAGTTAATGAACCTCCAAAAGCCACAAATGAAATAAGGCTCAAGTGGGAACAATGTCACACACTGAGGACTAAATGTAAATCAGTCTTTTTTATAATTCAAGATAAAAATTAAAGCTTTTAAAACAAAAGCCAAAGAAAATGAAAATCAAAGTTATATTGAAAATGCAAGTTACATGAGATTGAACATAGACTAAAATATTTTAAACATGTCTGGTCAATAAAGTGCACATGGAGGTGTGTCATGGTGAAGGGCTTTGTCACATGATTACATCTTCGTGCTTTAGTGCAATTCATGTTAGATCATGCAGGCATACTTGAAAGATAGTCAAACTGAGTATAGATGTGTGGTATCATCTTGGAATGTAATTTGCTTTAATTTTTATGTGTAAAATAAAATAAACGGTTTTTATTGAATAAATTTGTACAGAACTAAGTGTAAAGAAGCATTGTGAAAATAAAAAGTATATAATACAAACATTCTCATGCTGAGCAGATACTAAGCAGCATGCACAAGCCAGTACTTCCTGCATTTATATCATATACAGGCAGAACAGGAAAAGATTATCACTATATTATCACAACTTTATGGAAAAACAAGAAGTAAAACTTAATAGATATAATTATTTCATTCAGTTTTGTTTCATTTATCATAACTGCAGTGTAATGCTACTGTAACACACTTGTGTGCACAAACTTTTATGACCACAGTATGTATGTGTGTTATTGTTTTCACACTGTCCCTTTTAGGGTTTCATAAATTTTAACTCTGAAATTTATGTATGGAAAAAATACTACAAGTTTTTTTGTTTGTTTTTAAATTCATTAGTGAAATTTTGTCCTCGAAATGGACTGCACCTATTCTAATATATTACATTTTGAAGCTATACAGTTTAAAAACGAAATGTTTTTAACTAAAGTAAAACCCAATCATGTGATTTCACAAATAACAAACATTTAAAATAAACCATGTAGAAATAATTATCCAAAACAAATATCATGCATGTTATTGGGTTGGTTAGATTAAGCTATTCTCTCACTAGTTACCAAAACAATAGGAAAGTTCTTTAGAAAAATACTAACTCTCTTTTTTACAACTTGTGATTTAACATACAAGAATTAAAAGCTACTTCAAAAATCAGTCATACTTGCCAAACTTGGGGGGTGGGGGTAGGGAGACTGGCCCCCCTGAAAATCTGCTAGACATGCTGCCCCAACCGAGAAATCAACTAAACAAATACTTTATACATATTAATCTTTTATTGGAGAAGAAAACATATTTAGACAAGCTGTACTGCAACTAATAAATTTGTTAATAACTTTTGGCTAATCCAGTTCATCCATATTGTTCTTCAATCTTGTTTGTTACACAGCCATCAAATAGAAAATCAGATCCCTCCTGCTATGCCCACCTGTCACATCCTTTCTTTCAGGATCTGTCAGTAGTTCTCTTTTATGTTTACGACTATATTAATTATAACCAACAGAAAGCCAAGGGTTTTGTCTATCAAATGACACATTATACTGTGTTGTTTTTTGCACAAAGAAATGTAAATTACTTTCCGAGAAAATCTTTTGGATCCCATGGGAATACTATTAAATAGTTCGATGAAGTTTTAATGGTTCTTTCTGCAGAGATAGAAAGCCAGAAAAACTGTGATAGTTATGGGACATTGTCTGCTTTTTGAATGTTATTATTCTGTTTTTTGTTGCATTATTTTATTAAAATTATTATTTTATAAATATTATTTAGTGCACTACTACCAAATTTTGTGGACATACACTTAATATATTAAAAGTTCATAGTATCTAAACTATGACAAATACAAAGTGATCATGTGCTCAGTCAAGTCCATCAAGCCAATGTTGAGAGAGATAATGTGGTTAATAATTATATTTGTATGTATTGAATCAGGTACAAATGAGGATATGTAGGTGTAGTTGTATAGGTATAATTATATTTATACATAAAACAATTTTGTGTATGCATGTCAGTAAGTCAACATTTAAATATTCAAAACAACATTCTATACCACTGCATATGATTCATATGTGTATATGCTAATTGCTGAATGCACAGTAAAGTGTTTACAAATGAGTCATGATATTCATCCTGCCATGCATTCTATTTATAGGCACTATATATATATATATATATATATATATAGATATATAGATAGATAGATAGATATATAGTATATATATATACTATAA
>NW_013666600.1:159608-163516 GCF_000517525.1 Limulus polyphemus | reverse complement strand
TTTTGTTGATTACTCTATATGATTATTTGGTGTAAAAAATATAAGTGCAGATGATCCAAAACATTTGTCAGTAATAATGATTTACCCTACATTTTCTGTAGAACCTGTTTATATTCTACAAAATTTACTTAGAGCATAGGACAAATATTATGTTCGAGTCTTCTATAAATACACGTGGACATATGTAATTATCTGAATGTTTAGTAAAATATACAGTTTAAAAAATCACTCTCCTATTTGAAATTATAGCTATGTCTGTATAAAGAAATTTTATTCAAACCAAAATAATCAAATAACAAACCTAGAAAATTTTAAAGAAGAAATATCAAAAGTTGTATATTGTTTTGGGTGATAAATGCTGTTCAGTTTGCACACTAAGGGTTAGTGATCAGACTAATATTAAGCCAATCAAGAGAAGTTCTTATACAAATATCTAACTTACTCAGGAAATAAATATTTACAATTTCCCCAAAGTAGACTACCCAGGTGCAGATAAATAGTATTTCTGGTGTGGAATATAACACTGTTTAAAATTACCTACATTGTCATGTAGGCAATTATTTCACCCTCCACTTATGAAGAAATTTTTTGGGTTAAACCCAGCTGTCCCCGCAGGTTTGGAAAAAGTTTGGCAGCTATGAGAGTAGACATACAGAAATCAATAAACCACATAACATACTTGAGAAAAAGTTCTTTCTATTCCCAATGCTGACAACTCTGTATTTTCCTCTCTTAAACACTGTAGTAGCTCATTTTGCATCTGTTTTAGTTCATCAGTTGGATCTAGGGTGACTTGACTACTGTGCACCCACTGGTGGGACCAGCCTAAAACAAGAAAACCACATATAAATGTTGTTCACCTAACTACTGGAATAAAAACAATATTCTTCCAATGACAATAATTTAAATTGCCAGTTCCTAATCACTGTCTAGATATTTGTATAATAGAACTGTGTACAGTAATGAGTCAGTAATAACATGTTATAGTAGAATAGTTGATAATAACAAGATGTTTAAAAAACTGCTTTTCATGTCAAAAACAGAAATTTGCCCTTGATTACTTCACTTTATAACTTGTTGCTTCAGCCATATTTTGTGTCATGTATACTATTTTGTGTATTTCGTATGCTTCAAAGTCTTCATAATTGTTGCTTTGCAATCTTGAGGTTTTAACAAATCAAATACCAGAGCAAGTGGATGATGAACCAGAAACCAAAAACAAAAGAGGTAATTAACTGGGAAGTGATAAAAGATTCAAAAACTTCACATGGAGAAGTACCCCACAGATGCAGTGCCACCAAAAATCAAGAGGTCACTCTTTTGGAGAAATTGTCAGGACTTGAAAGTCAATTAGCAATGAGGGCAAAGCACCTGGAACATGACCCTCCAGGAGATGCATATCAAGTGTGTGGGTTCAAAAAATACATCCACAGTTCACTTCAAAGGAAACAAAATGGAGGCTCCCCTTCATGAGTGATATAAGCCATCACTGTCAAAAGTCAAAATAAAACAGGATTAGCCAAACTAGACAAGAAGAGTGTGAAATAAAGGATCTTGGACTAGCAGAAGTGCCAGGGTGTGTAGAGGATAATAACTTTTGACTGAAGACTATTATCCTAAAGCCTCCTATTAATGGAATTATGCCCCCTACCTATGGAGAGGAGCACCAGGGAAGAAGAGAAACAATCCAGAAGAGGGGGAGGAAATGGTAAACCCAACATTGTGGGTAATATGTTCAGCTATCAACTGGAAAAATCCAACTATTATGAGCTGAGTATAGAAGGAGCCGAGGAGTATGTTAATACTAACCCCATTTGGAAAGAGCTAACTGAAGCTAGACATCCAATGAATGGTGTTTGTAAAAATCACCCAGATGTGGAAGTCAGATAAAATGCAGACCACCCTATTAAAGACATATGGAACCAAAGCAAGTCCAAAAGTCAAGGCACAAAACTGCTATCCACTCACATGGTGAAAAAAAGCGATGAAAAGAATGTGTACTGTGGGCATTCTCAGTCATGCAGTAACAGCTTACCCAAATGTGATTAAAGACTACATATTAAAATAGGGAAAACCCAAGAAGTGATTGAAGTGGGACCGATAGATCCAGAACCCCAATCAGCATTGAAGGTAGCTGAGTTCTTGCACAGATTTTAAAATATAACATTCATAAATGGAAACGTTGGCTCATGTAGATATGTAGATCTTGAAAGTAGAGTTGTTCAAAACTTGAAAATAGCATTGATAACTGGACCAATTGTTGGTTGAAATGTTGTAAAAGAAATATCTGCTGAAGCTTTTCACAGAACCGTCTGGAAAATGATCAATAGGAATTAGTACCACTTATAAAATGAGTCAGATCAACATAAGCCAGTAAAGCAATCACTGATTGGCATGTCCTTTAGCAAATCAGGAAATGTCACAGACCTACTGAAGGTTGTGTGGATTGTGTAAGAATTATTTTTGGCAGCAAAACCTGACAGAGGTTCTGGTACCATAATTTTGAATAAAACTGACTACATTGAAAAAATATATGACATCTTAAATGAAACAAAATTCAAATGCTAGGCACTATTTTGCAAAAAGATAACATGGCAAAAATTGAAAACAAGTAAAATGCTTATTAGAACTGGTTAAGAAAGGTTCCTTACCAAGTGATATTTATGACAGGATTAGGCCCTCAGGCTCACAATGTTCCCACATATATGGCCTTCCTAAAACGCACAAAAAGGATGTATCACTTCGCCCGATTTTGTCTATGATTGGCTCTGTACAACATGAATTATCAAAGTGGCTTTTGGAAATTTTAGAATAGGTGTTAACATACTTTTCGGAAAACTGTATTCAAGACTCCTTTTCTTTTATTACAACCATACAGAACCTTAGCCTTGACCATAAACAATAATTTTTGTACTCCTTCGACATCAGCAGCCTGTTTACTAATGTACCCCTGGAAGAAACCATCTAAATCTGTGTATATACTTTGTATGGTGGAGAAGTTCAGTGCCCTCCAATACCTAAGGACTTGTTTATTGAACTGATGAATACTGTGACACATTTGGTGGAATTCAGCTTTAATGATATGATGACAGATTGACGAAGTTGCCATGGGTTCTTCTCTTGGACCTGCCCTAGCCAATATTTTCGTTGGTTTCCATGAAAAAGAACTATTTAACAAAGTTACCAGACCTGCTCTTTACTTCCGCTATGTAGACGACACATTTGCCATCTTTAAAACTGAGCAGGAATGCTAGTGTTTCTTACAAGACCTCAACTCATTGCACTTGGCTCTCAAAGTTACTTTTGAAAAGGAACAACATAACTCTTTAGTTGAAAAAGATGACTTTCGTTTTCTCACCAGTATATACAGAAAACCTACCTTCACGGGACAATACACAGGATGGGATTCTTTCAGTCCCAAAAGTCGCAGAATAAACCTCATTGCTACTTTAGTCCATTGTGCTCTAGTTATCTGTTCAAAATCTAAACTAGATTTAGATTGAAGACAATTAAAACTATTTTACTAGAAAATGGGTATCCAGAAAACATCATTAATCAAATTACTTCAAGGAAAATTGCAAACTTCTCAACTGATCCAAAATTTGGTCCTCACAAGTGCCCAGTTTACCTAAAACTACCATGGATTGTGAACATTTCAACAAAATTTGAAAAACAATTGAAAATCGCCATCACTAAATGTTTTCCTGCAGTGAAACCCTACTGTGCTTATTCCACTCATAAGCTGTTGTCTACAACACAAAAAGATGCAATACCTACCACACAGAAAAGTATGGTTATTTATGAATTCTCGTGCCACTGCGAATGTCCGTATGTAGGTCGCACTTCACAAAGATTACAGGATATAAGTAAACATGTACCCACATCCATAAGAACTAAGAGTGTGAAAG
>NW_013666600.1:129232-159598 GCF_000517525.1 Limulus polyphemus | reverse complement strand
CCCGACTTGTGCTGACAACTACAAGAATAGCATGTTTAAAAATACTGCAAATGGTCGGTCGACCTGTCATCTCTCTTTTTTTGGAAGCCATCTTTATCAAAACACATAAACTTGTCCTTTGCCCCCAGAAAGAATTCCTATACAATCTATACATTCTTCTGTAGGTCTGTGGCATTTCCTGATTGGCTAAAGGACACGGCAACACGGCAATCAGTGATTGCTTTACCGGCTTACATTGATCTGACTCATTTTATAAGCTGTACTAATTCATATAGATCATTTTCCAGATGGTTCTGCTATGATTAGTGTCTAGCAAAAAGCTACAGCAGATATTTCTTTTGCAACATCTCAACCAACAATTGATCCAGTTATCAATGCTATTTTCAAGTTTTGAACAACTCTACTTTCCAGATCTACATGAGCCAATGTTTCCATTTATGAACATTACATTTTAAGATCTGTGCAAGAACTTGGCTAACAGATGTTTCCATATATCAAAGCTATCTTCAAGTTTTGTACAACAAAAAACCTTTTCAAATCAGCATTGAGCAAACAAGATGAATGAAGAAAACCAGTAGGTAAGACAAGTAAAGGATGGGCAGATGCTGAACATATAAAATGAATATGGAGTATAATATCTCAGAATGAAACAAAAAAGCAACTAAAAAAATGTGAATATAGCATCATGGATACCCCACATGAT
Organism: Limulus polyphemus; assembly: GCF_000517525.1. Lineage (NCBI taxonomy): Eukaryota > Metazoa > Arthropoda > Merostomata > Xiphosura > Limulidae > Limulus > Limulus polyphemus. The sequence continues at coordinate 158,895 of NW_013666600.1, read as the reverse complement.
GCTAAATATACAGGAGTAGCCCCCAAAAAAAGGACCAGTGGAGAGAATGAACTAATCATAAGACCCTATTAACAGTAAATGATAAACAAACAGCAGTGTCCACCCTAGAAGTCACATGTAGAGGGAACTAACTGACGATGAAAAACACCCCATGATGGAGGGAAAAAGGAGGAGGTATCCAATGAAAATCCCTAAATATAAGTGGAACACTAAAGAAAGGATGTGGAAGGTAAACATTAACTGTAGGAGTGTCAATAGGGTAAAAGAAATCTAAGAAAACTAGGGAAGGAATAAAATGGATAGGATTAACAGAGATGCAAGTGACATAAAATCAGGAAGAAAAATCTGCCTGATGATAAGCTGAGGCAAAAAGAATTGAAGCCTGTATTTGGTGAGGTTTGCAAGTATCCACTCTCAAAAGAGAGACAAAAAGATCATCATGAAACAATGTCATGAGAAGGGGAATATACAGTGAAAAGTGTCCAAACAAAACCAAGATAAGCCTAGGATATTCTACAGTAGAGGCCTGGAAAGCAATTCATGATAAGGTGGAGAAAAATTGACAAAAAGCTAGATTATTTGAAAATGGTTTCAGCAATTATAGGAGAAAGGCGAGAAATATATGAAACAGGTAGGGTGGACTTCAGCCCCCTGGGGCTCTCACAAATGATATTGATGGTAAGAAGTATAAATTATAAATTAAATGAAATTAATGGTATAAACTAAAGAAAGACAAAAATTAAATAATCAATATAGTGGAAATGTTAAGAAATTGTGTAGTGAAATAAGTATATGTATGTGATGTTATGTTTTAAAGAAAATATATTTAACCTAACCTGTAAACAGAACCACAAGAAAACCGAAAATAACAATCAAACAAGATATTTTACCTAATTATTAATTACCCGGAAGTAGAACTACAAGTAAACCAAAACTATCAAACACTTGTGAAGCCTAATTAAACAGTACAGAACAAAGGATATCATTAAGCACTAAAATAAAAACTTAACCAAACAATAAGTATGTACAATATTGGGAGTAGTTTGTGTGGACCCTGGCTCAAGGATTCTGCACAAACCAAGTAAAATAGGAAGGATAAAAGGTAATGAAAATGAAATAGTCATGATTGAATAAAATTAAGGAAGTGTGTAGTAACAATAACATATGTACGGGACGTGATGTATGGAAGAAAAAACAATATAGTTAAACAAATGATTGATATACCAGTAATATGAATTACAGGTAATCCTAAAATAACAGACCATGGTAAGCCTAAGCGAATGGTAAAGGAGAAAATATACAACTAAGATTAATTGCTAACCTGAACTTGACTATGTAGATTAACCATTTTAACAAAACATATTTTCTCGAACCCAAATAACTACAGATAATAATTCTAACAATAACATTATTCAGAAACCAAAACAGTAAAAAGTCTTATCTTTCCAAAGTTGTCAGACCTTATTTCAAATGTGTGTACCCCTAAACTTGAGGTAAGGCCTGAAAAAAGTCAGTTCACTGGACAATCAATCTCCTGATGATGTAAAGCCTAAAGTCTTCCTGCAGAGTACTGCAACCTAAGGACTATGTAAATGTGCTAATAGAACATATAACAATGGTAGAAACAAATAAAAAGTTTTTGAAATGAAGTAATAAGTTCCGTAACCAGGTAGAAATATAAAATAATTCCACTTTGGAATAACTCAATAACTCAAATATCACTATTGTATAATAAAGAGAAAACTTGTTGAAAGAAATTATTTCTAAGATATGGAAAAAATTAAAATAAAACACTTGAAGAGAGCAGAAACTGAATGTTATAACACGAGTACTGCCAAACGAGAAATGACAGTTTGGTAGAATTGAATAGAGAAAGTCACATGCATCAAGAATGTGTATCTTATTGGTGAAGAGTTGTCGCATGATAATGAGACACATTAGAATCAGTCAATTCCATATGGGTGGGAGTTTCAAGGCTTGTGGCATGCAAAACAAATTTGCATATAGATCGCAGCACTGAATGGGAATAACTATTTTGGTGAGAAGAAATAATGCACCATATCAGAACTCTTACACGTGCAACTATATTATAATATGTACACAATGCTTGAGTGCTGCACAATGTACATACACACACACTGCTGACATGTATTGTCATTCATACTCTCAGTTTGTATTGACCTGGAGAAAGGCAAAGCTAGTCTTATTTTATTTATTGTTATTCTGTTTTGTACTGATCAAAACTTTAATAAAATTTTGCTTGCAGTTATCATTATTATATTTTGTTTAATTTGTGAATTTTCTCACTTTTCTCATGGTTGCTAGGCTTTCCGTATTTCCTAGTCTCGATTGGTCATATCTGTTTTAACTTTATTTTAAGCATATACGTGCATAATCAAAAGGGAAGGTGGAGGGGGGGGAATCAGATTGTAATGATTAATGATGAAAATTCAGAGTTTGATTTTGTAAATTTCATCGTTTTAGTTCCTAAAGACGTTTTATTCATAAGAAGTTGAAACAAACATATTAGTTTTTTTTGTCATAAGGATCTATACTAGAAATCAATCTCACTAAATTTTCGTCATCAGCATTTGTTTTCAGTGCGAATACCCACCCACTCATATATATGCATATCATCATTGAGCAATACAATGTGTGGTAATGTAACTAACTGAGGTGTATATACTGTATTGTGCTACCACACATAGCCATTAATGCTCAGTTGAACTCCATACAAAAATTTACTTGCATAAAGCAGCACAGAGGCACAGCTTGTCCACGATAGAAAGTTTAGTGACTAAAACAGCATGATTAGCCAATCACAAAAGCAAACTTTTCCTAATGTTTTCAACCCATTTTGGAGAATTGCACCAACATACATTTCTCTTGTATGAAGTACCACCTTATTTAAACAAAAAAAAATTGATCAAAAGATATTTTTGTGGGGGTTCAAATTTGAGTTAATAGTTAGAGAATTTACCAATAATTCTGGTTGAAAATCAAAGCCACATTACGTGTGTAGTATGAGCATGGATAAATGTACAGTAGACTCTGATGCTGTTCTGATTTAAGGTCCCTTGCTGCAAACTGTCGATGAAATTTAACCCTACGTTTTTATACTAATGGTACTACTGCACTAAATAATTTTGTATTTAATTAAATAGTGCACCAAGTAACACAGAATAATAACATACAAAAAGCAGACAATGTCCTATAACTATCACAATTTTTCTGGCTTTTTAACTTTGTGATGAACCATTAAAAATTCAGCTAAGCTCATCGAAGTGTTCCTTATAAGAATGTTGCTTGAACTCAAAGCGAAAGAAACAATTTTCTGTACATAAAACAATGTAATATAATATGTCACTTGACAGATTAAAACTTTGGCTTTCAGTTGGTTATAAATAATATAGTATTAAACATCAGAGAGAACTAATGACACTTTCTGAAAAATAGGATGTGACAGGTGGGTATGGCAAGAGGGGTCTGAATTTATATTTTATTTGTCTTTAGCTAAACAAGATTGAAGGATATGAAAATTATGCTTTGCCAGAGTGATGGCAATATTATAATGAGTAATTTACATTAAATCTTGTACTTCTTGAAGAGATGGTAAATAAATTAGAGAAGAGAAGATGCCTAGAGAAAAAAATGTCACAATTCTTGTACTATGGGAAATTCAGGATTTTTTTTTAACATTGCCTTATAAAATCAATGAACTTAAAATTTATATACTATTAAAATTTGGATTATTAGCTATATTTTTTGTATTCCATGATACAAAAGCAGTTTAATTAAATTCTGGCATGGGCAGAAAAAGATGCCCATAGCAAAAGAGTTAATTTAATTTCATTGTTTTATTGCACTCTGAACCGTGTTTAACTACTAAACTAGTGTAACAAAGCAATAAGTCACCTGGCAAGAGCACAGTACAAGTTATGGTAAACAATGTATTGAATAAAATCATACATGAGCTGCTTATGTAACTTTCTTGCAGAGAAGTTAATTTTTCTCATTTAAGTTTTCTTATCTAAGCTAATAAGTTTCTAATTCTTATGTTTTAGTTACTTTTATAAGAATAAATAAACATTACCCTTGAAAACAAGAAATTCAGAACTTATGTGTCAGGTCTTGCACTTAACCATCGATGTCTCATACAAACTTAACCCTACTTTGTGGAAGGATCGTTTATACTATGTATTTTTTAAAATTCAAATATGCAATCTTTAGCACAAAAAAAATAGCATGCCCTAAAATTATTATAATTTAACTGGTATTCTAACTAAGATACAAGTGGGTTAAAATAATTCCTTTTCCTGGTCAAGGTGATCTTGGCAGTAGCCACAATGAAACTATAGGCTAAATAATTAAAAAACTGTTGCCAGAAAGAGTTACCCTTAAAAAAAATTCAGTAAGTTAAAATCTTCTCTTCCTATTGGTTATAAATAATCCAATAGCAAACATCATACAGAATTATCAATATTTTTTGAACGATAAGATTTGATAGGAGAGTGTGGCATATGGGTATGACTGACTTTCTGTTTCACAAGTGAAATTTTTTAAATAAAAAATTAGAAAATAGGAATGGGAGAACCAGAAAGTAAGGAAACAAGGTAGGAATAAGTAGGATAACATTACAACGCTTGGTGGTTTTTGACACGGTGCAACCTCAATGTGGGTGTGGCCACTGTTCCACTTTTTGCAACTTGGTAATTTAAAAAAAAAATTTTACCATGTGTGTAATGTTCAATGTCAAAAAATTCAATTTTTAAAAAAATGATTATTTTATACAAAATTCTATAAAAATGAGATTGTTTCCAGTCTCCAAATTACTAAAATACAATAACTTACTGTAAAGGATAAAAAGTGGTAAAAAACACGATGAGACTGGAAAACAATCTCGTACAATCTACATGTTTTGACGTGAACTAGTGCATCATCCTCATGATTGTAATGTTTTGCAAAAATAACACTTATTTATAGAATTATCACCAATTTACATATTAAAGAATTTCACGCCATCTACTGACAACATTTCCATCAAGTCCATCATCCTTATTCAATAATTTAAATTTACTTTTTTTACATTTAATTATCTCAATAGATTTACATATATTCATATCAATTAAATTTCCAGGTGGTGCTAAAATAACTATTGTTTCACATTGAATTGTGTGATTAGTTTCACTAACATGTTCTGTTAAAGGTGAAATAGTAATATTATTTTTAACATTTCTTTTGTGTCCATTCATACTGAATTTTCAATTTCTTTTAGTTTGTCCTATATAAACTTTTTACATTCACATAATATTTTATATATATATCAAATTTTCCCACCAAATCAGTTTTATCTTTAGTTGTATTAAGAATTTGGCTGACTTTATTTATCGGTTTGTATATCGGAAAAATATTTATTTGTTTCTTAATTTTTTTCATTATTTGACAAGATAAACCAGGTATATATGATAGCACTAAACATTCTTTCTTACTTTTTATCAGCAAATGGTTTTAACTTAATATTTTTATCCCCGTTTTTTAGTTTTTTTTACAGTTCAGTCAACAACATCTGGATTAAAACCTCTTTACACTGCTACGTGCTTAATTAGCAATAACTCATTATTGATATCATCCTGTTTACAACATTACAAGATTGGTAATAAATTCAGACCTACTGTAGCCAATATTAAAAGTTCAACTTATAATGTAGCAAAATTTATATTTAAAAAATTCTCATTTTTACGGGATAAAAATAAATACACAGTTAAGAATTTGTTTGAATTTGTGGAAAGAATTGATGTGTCAATGTTCACCAAAATACCTGTGAAAAAAAAAAGCTATTGAATGTTTTGAGAAAAAACTGAAAGAAAATAATAATTCAGTCTTAGAAATAATGGATATGATTAACCTGGAAGAAGTATGTGTTTAAAACTCAGTTTTTCAAATTAATAACAAAGTTTATAAACAAAACGAAGGTTTAGATATGGGTTCTCCTTTACCTTCGTTATTGTGTGATTTATTTATGGACAGTTCTGAAAGTGAAGCACTAGAAAAAGCAGATAAAAAAGGAGAGAAAAAGTTAAACAAGTATAAATAGCTTCTAACACTGAGAGCTGTTAACATGACAACCTTGGTTCATTTCAATCATAACGTATACATTTGTTTAAAATTCTGATACTTATTTTATATCATAAATAATTTTGGTATATATATATATCTCCCCCCAATTTATAATGCCTGCTAAAACCTCTTCCTGGAACTAAATCTTGCTTCTTCTTAAAAATATTAAACTATATAAATGTAAGGTTTACATGAAAATAACTTAAAATTAGACTACTAATGAACTGTTTCAATTCCCAAAATACAATTAAAAAATACAGCATTAAACATTTATTACCAAGATAATTTCCAACACCAAGTCCAATTACTGTAGTCATAGCAAAAACAGCCACCATACTTAGAGTAAAATTTAGTCGAATTTTAGGTGTATTAACATAGCAACGGTGAGATGGTCTGAGATCAACATTATAAGACGGTCCTTCTGGAATTTTAGAAACTGAAGAAGTATCGGACAGATCTTCATTGTGTTCTTTCTTGCTCTTTTCAACTTTTGGAAGACTAAACTTGGAAGATTCTAAGATAAGAAATGAGTATTTTAGCTATTGAAGACCAATAGTAAGTCTTAAAATAAATTTGTATAAAAAACTTAATATGTATAAAACTTATACTGTAGCTTTATCAAGCATATATTAGATGGCTTTATGGTTAAAAATTAAATTTTCATACAAAAAAAGAGCAGAGTTTGAGAACAGTCAATGGGCAATCAATTGCTATTTATTCTAAAAAAATAAAAATGGGAGAAATCAAACATCCTTACAAACTCAATTCAACAAAACATGAGAACACATTAAAACACAACCATTTAGGTAGGCAATCAAGTAAATGTCAATATTTAGTTCTGTTTTTAGAAGGTAATTAACCCGATGACTACCAGTTACTAACTCTCTGAGTAGCCAATGCAAGTCTTGCTATATTTCATTCCAACAATAAAACTAGTGGATGAAATTGTTTGAAACTTCATAAGAGCTTTCAAAAATGCACATAGTTTAAGAATCATAAAGCCTGTTACTTTTGATAAATTTAGTTTTGTTTGCATTACGATCTTTCATATCTTGGAAAATTACATTAGGAAATGGTATTTATAAGAAATGATTACGATATTTATATTTGTTCCAGATTTGAACTTGTTACTTTTTATGTTTTAGTACATTATTTTGAAATCCCTAAAACCTTTTTATCATCGATAAAATGCAAATTTTGTCTATTTTTAATATTCATGTTCTCTCCTTATGGTTTCAAGTAATATACAAGACCAAAAAATAATATTTGTAAGTATACCTAAACATTAAACGAGTATTTTTATTTTTAACTAGGATTTCATGTTTATATATGTACATAAAAAAACATTTTAATTTTGTTTCATAAATGTATTTTTATTTCAAGTTTATGTTTCATTGCAGCCGTACTTTTGTTTATTGCACCGAATAAATCATGAGGTTAGCACATTCCTCTCATTATAAGCAAGATTTATGTTGGAATTTGAAACTTAAGCTCTTCAGTGTATTGAGACCCCAACTGTGAGAATGTCATAGCTTCCCTGTATTTTTGAGACAAATGTATTTAGCCTGTTTCACAGCCAACATATGGGTTTTATTGCTGTCACTTGTACACTGAGTTTAAACCATTTGCAAAATATCAGAATAAACTTTATGTATATCAGTTAGACTGTTTTAATTCTAAAGCAACAACTACAGGAGCGTGGGTCTTACTACAAAGTAAAGATAATACGAAGGAAAAATATAAACTCTTTATGTGGTACAAATCATACAATTTTATCATTCTAAATACTGAATCATATTATTATTACTATGAACTAAATATAAAATTGTGCTAAATTATTGAACTTAAAACTAATAATTTAAAGGCAAAAGAATATAGAAAATCACACTCTTTCAGTTCAAAGTGCTAAGCCTAGGTCACGTAAAGACCTTGCACTCACCACTCAATAGCTCTTAACCATAACATTTGTGGATCAACTACTTCCTAAAAATATATCTATTTTGAGTTAATTTTTCAATATAATGATTAATATAAATACATATACGATACACCATGACTTAAGCTACTATATCAAAATAATAAAAGTCACATACATTCCATGCAGTTTTTTCCAGAAGCAAATTTTCTAAAGCTTATAAAAAAAGTACTATTGACCAATACTAAATACAACATCTACATAAAATGGCTGTTATTATAATAAGCACCACCCACATTCATAATGTAAAATCCAGAGAACAATGTTTCATCACATGCTTTGCTTATCATTCTATGATTTGTCAAATGTGAAATACAGCGAATGGATGAACATTGTACTGAAATTGACACCTTCAACTAGGATTGGCTAAAAGTTTTACAACTGAGGTTTAACACGCCCAGACGCTGTTTTATAAAGAAAATAGACTGGAAAAAAAGTTTAGATACCAATCATAAATGGCAGGACCAGTGCTAAAGAGCAAGTAAAATTTTTTTTTAAATTTTCTTCTTAGAGGTGGCTTATTTATAGTCTCAAACGTATTTTGGGACTTTTTTTATTGAATTTCTCTTTAAACTTCATTAACTATTACAATTTTGTACAAACAATTGAATGTTATGCTACTATTTACAAAAATAAAACCTGAAATCCAATAAAAGATAAGTTCTCTATAATTTTTTCAATTCAGAAATGTGATTTTGTCCTCACAATAGGACAAAATGGCCAAGGTAAGTAATGGGTTAACCAATTAAAAATCCTGGTGTATTTACCAATTTAAAATGTAGCATGCTATATAACCCTGTAATAGAAAATGTTATAAGTACCGTATCTACTTCTTTGACAGGAGAGTTAGTACTTTAAATAGCAAATATAAATAAAATATTATGTTTGATAATAAACTGTTTATCATTCTTACTTATATTTCAAAATAATGACATTTACACTACCTGAAGAAGTTAACAAATCAAAAACTGACAGATGTGAATTAACAGATGCCATTTTCTCCCCCAGTTCATCCTCCTCTGCACCAAGAACATCGATGTCACTTGAATCTCTACTAGATCCATCTTCCAAAACATGAATATTATTGACATCTGGTGAAATTTTTGAAATTTCTTCCTCAAGATACCCATGGCCATCCTCTACACTTCCTTCAGTTTTATTTTCATCAGCAACTGTTTGTGGATGGTTCTGTTTAGGACTGAAAAAATATATTAAAAAATGAATACAATTATTAGGAATTGCACATATTATTTACACTGGCATGATTTTCTCAAACATTTTAACATATTGAAATCTCAAACTCATTAATTTACAATAACTGTTTGCAACTACATATAAATTCTGCTAACTGATAACTAATACCAAGTACATTCCATCCATTGTAATACAACAATAATAATTGTATTCTTTTCTGCATTACTACAGTTGTAAAAATAGTTGTAAATAAAACATAACCATAATACAATATTATGAAGGTGCCTTTCAATTTAACAATGATAACCAACAACTTAAAAAAATTAACTCAAAATGAGAAGACACAGTTAAAGTTTTGACAGTTTATCAATTGATGGACTACTTTCAGTCTGTTGAAGCCTTAATTTATGGATTAACAGTGTGCCTTTTCTACTGTGTGAACAAGTCTAGTATAACAGATCCCATTATCCTAAGAAAATGAAGCTATTTAATCAGTTGAGGTACTGCTGCAAATCTAAGAAATTAGATGTATAAATAAATTCAGAAGCTCCATAGGAAAGTACAAATCAATACTGTTGCTAACACTAAGAAGTTAGAGTAAAATTTTAACTTACAATTTATATAGGCCTAGTTTATTTGTTTTAAACTAAATTACTAAATGATATTGTTAGGTTTAAGCTTTATGACATACTTCATGTTTTGGCTTATTTAAGTTTATTTATAAAACTATAGTTACAAAGAACTCAATTTCAGTGTAAAAAAATGCACTGAAACTTGTGTATAAAGTAATCAATTTACATTTTCAGAGACGTCCAGTGAACTATCCAGATTGATTTTAGCAGGTGATAATAGATTATTGTCATGAATTAAAATTGAGGCTATATAATCTTAGATGTGAAAGGCTGTAAGATGAACTTTTCAAATGACATTTATATAACTTCTGTCAAAACCCAATTTACCAGAACATTAAACTTACCTGCAACTATCAAAAGCTTTTGTGTACATTGATGTGAAGGCAGTGGAAGATGTCACTGCAAAACCTTCCTCCTTATTACCCTATAAGAAGTATATACTAAATTGTTGGAACCCAGTTTTCTAAAAGGTTTATTACACCTACAGCTATCTTTTTTTCTTCTCTTTTTCTTTTATATAAACATGATTTTAGTATACAAAAACCTATCATCATCTTGTAATAAATAAAACTACACCTTTAAACATTTTTAAAAAGATTTGCCAAAAATTTGCTTTGAGTGAATGTGATTACAGAAATATTAACAAAAGAAAAATGTAGGAAAAAAAAAGACTTTAGATTAGATGAAAACTTAAATCAATATTAATGGTAAACTAATAGAAAAGTTAAAACTTATATGAGGTTGTAAATATAGTGATGTAATAATAACATTTTTTAAACAAGAAACAAATTTTTCAGAAATTCACTTGAAAAAGGCATTCAATTTCACCATACTATTAGCAATGTTGTGCATGGTTTCCATAGTAACATCATAAATACATACTTGTCCAAGAAAGAGGTTTGAAATAACAGCCCCCACTTGCAGGGGCAGGATTGCAAACACAACGTTACAATCTTGCAGATACAGCACATCAATACGGAGCTACATATTCTTCCTAAAAGTATCCTAAAGGTACAGGAAGAATTTTGGATTATGGAAAATGAAAAAAAGGGCAAAAATTGGGAATGAAGAGAAAAAAGGGTGGCACAGAAAAATAAATGGATATTAAATAATTGGTTTTGTCACTAAAGCCATGCCACTATGGTATTGTTGTCAACCAATCAAACACAGTGAAAACTTAGGGAAGAATATTAGAAGCCTTAACTGAAGGTATGAGAAACTTCTGATTTTTTTAAGAATATTTACCTCGTATCAGTATACATGTGTGTACATTATCAAAAAAGGAAAAGCTGGTATATCATACATATTCATTGTTTAGTGATTTCTATAACAAGTATGTTTAACTTAAAGTTTTCTATCTATGCTCTTGTACATTTATAAAAGCATATTCATAATAACATTTAAAAAATATCCAATAAATATATAGATATATATATTTATTTATGTAATTTGATTCAATAAGTAGTCAATTGAAATCATCTACATTTACTTACTTATTCATTAATTGCATACTGTGTAAAACTAGACTGATGTTTATTCTTTCATTTATCGTTTCAATTGTCCTTATCAGGAATTCAGAACTATTCATCCATTGGCTTCTGTTGCTCTTATTTCAGCTTTCTGATGTCTATTCCTCTATACCAAATTACACTATACTTATCTGAAAATGTATTTTAGACAGATATTCGCCTTTCCACAGAACAGATAGCTATTACTCATGCCACTGCCTAAAAGCCTTTGTGCATGTGTCAAGTTTTTGAACAAAACTCCCACTCCTACATGTAATAATATGTACTGCACCAGTGTATGATGTAATCAAAGTCAGACTATAACCCTCCACCAATAGGCGAGTGACATATTCTCTATGGCAGTACTTCCCTTTAGCACACTGTACATACAAAAAGCTCATTCTTGACTAAGCAAAACAAACACGCTGGAAGTTGGGTGAAAGAGTGAATGTTTCTGTGGAGAAGTAAGTATTTATCTGACATATATTTTAAGGTAAGGAAAATCTTAACTTTTAAAAATGCTACTCACCTATCCATAGAACTGAGTATCAGAATCCTATTCTGAAAAGGAGAGAATAGCAGAGATAAGGAAATTTAAAAAATGAGCTTCTTCCTAAGCATATGGTGAAGAAATGGAAAAATTCAAGGAGTGTGTCATCCATTAAGGAGGAGAACTAGAAGGAGCATCACTTGGTGAAAAACCATATCCACCTCATTCAAGGGATATTCTTTGCCAGATAAAAGTGATAGTGCAAAAGGTATTGTCAAAAGAATCTCAATGTATGGTGATTAAGAGGGGAGAACGTAAAGGCTACTCAATCAGCTTGTATATCTCAGAGGATCAGCTACGGCAGTAAATCAAGCTGTAGAGTATGCAAGAAATACATACATGAAGTACCAACCAGAACCAACTGCACTAGAAGTGAATTAGAGGAAGAATTTGCATAGGGAGAACACTGGAAAGGTGCATCGACTAAAATGGAATTTTCTTTCACCCCTTAAGGTTCCACACCGATAGACTGTGCAATGGGTTATAGACAAAAATGGATCACCAAGTGCAGGAACCATATCCGGTTGTTTTTTCCCTTTTTGAAGAAGTACAACTTAGAAGGTAAAATACATAAACTGTCAAAGCAGTCTTATGGAAGCCCCATCTCAACAGCAGGCACTGATTATGGGCAGATGGGATTAATACATTCTGTTATTCCCTAGTCAATTTCAGGAGAGAGAAAGTGTGATTTCCTTGTGAGGCAACACAGGCCAAATGGTGGGTTTCATTGTCTCTGATATATATTATGTTGTTTTTTTGTAGATTGAGGTGTTTTTTTTTTTGTGGAATCTGTGAGAAAAACAAAATTAACAAAATACCTCTTTAGACCCTCCATGAAGATTGGAGAACAGAGACTAGAGGGATACAAAACTGAAATATGATTCAAGTAATATGACAAAATGATGTCTGGGATCATTTACATCCATGCCTGCAATTTCTCATCAAAAGAATGTTGATATCCAGATTCATGAGATGCCATCAAATGACAAACTTTATAGGATTAACAGATAAGCCAGATAAGTTGTTTAACCAAAAGAGTAAAAGTAAAATGAGATAAGTCATAAAAAAAAGAGCATTCCCATTGCTAAAAAAAATATATGTTGATTATCATGAAATGGAGCAGTGAAATGCCCCAAGACAAAGAGAGGTGATTGGTAACTGAATGATTATACAGAGAAGAAAGGGAAGGGAGTGTGTCTGGAGAAAACTTCCAATTATCCTCCTGAGCATCCAAAATCTAGAAGAAATGAAGGAAACATCAAAGGCAGAGATATCATATCAGTGTCTTTTCAAGCAAGGAGAAAAAATACATCATAAGAGAAATATGGTACAGGGAACTGGTGGCTAAAGGACTGAATACAGGACATATTAGGAGCCCTTAAAACTAAAATAAGGTTACAGTCCAGAAAACAACCAGATGAGCAGACTACTGATCATAAGGTTTGGAATAGGTTCATAAGAAATGGAGAAAGAATAGCCAGAGATAAGATAGAAGGTTGTCACTAAAGCCTTAGTGCAACCAGAAATTGAAGAAACAGATAGATTACCATTGAAAGCTAAGTAAAAAAAACTGATAAACCATCCACCTGCAGAGATAAATTTCAAGGCTAGATAACTGAAAAGAACAAGTAAGAAAACCTGCCTGTCTCAGGGTGAGAAAAGATTCCATTGTGAACTTGGAGAGTGTGATGAAGCAATTGAGGCGAGATACATCGATGTCCAGCCACCAATCCCTGGTTTTTTTGGAGATAATGAAAAGACTGAAATAAAAAAAACAGAAGGATGGTGAAGTGGTTCAACTGCCTGCTGCAAAAGTAATTTTCGAACAGTTTCCGACAGACACTGGCAGGAGAGGGATCTCAAGGAGGAGGGCAGGAAATGGTACAAGGAGAAACAGGAGGTGGGGAAAGAAACTGGAAAATGAATCCTTCCAACAGAACCCGTATCACCCATTGACGAAGGGATGCCAGTGAGAAAGAAACTAATAGCCGAGCTCCCACCGGACCTCAACCCGCAGGGTTATGTAAAAAAACAATGTAGCACTTATCATTTGATGACCTGTAATTTCATATTTGCTTGTATATTTGTCTACCGATTTTAGTTTAGCAGTTTCATTGCAACAGGTTCATTTTATATAATGTTCAGTGCTATGATGTTTTATATATCAAATATACTTTCTCATAAAAAACAAAAGGGAATCCTCAGTAGGCACAGCACTTTTAGGCAGAATTAGGGTAAATTAATCTAGAAAACCTTTTTTTCCCTCATCAGAATCTTTACCACCCTGCCCTCAAATTGAAATTATTTAGGGGGATTAATCTAAGAGACCTTGAAAATGGTCAAATACAACAATTGAAAGGGTTTGACCTCCTGTGTTCATAACTGTAAGTAAATCAAAAATCAGTCAAGAAATGGAGATATGAGCCAAAAGTTTGTACTTAAAAAAAAAAACAACTAAGAGCAATTCTACGAGCCCCTTTGCCACATCTAAAACTATTACACTTACCTCTGGTTTATCTTCCCAACTTAAGAGCAACCATTCACTGGTGATATCAGAATCACTACTGTCTTTTTCCATGTTCATTAGCTTCAGAAGCACTATTGTTCACTGACTTCTGATTAAAAAAACAAAGAATTCAAACTTGAAAGGGAAAAGCATAATTCTGTTGCATAACATATACAATGGGTTCAGCATTTAAAAAAATAAAGATCTGAAAACACTTGTTCTTAATCATTTGTGATAGGCCTAGATTTATTACAAAAAAAACCTTACTGAGACATATACACAATTGAAGATGATCCCTTAAATAGAATATTATTGAATGACTAGAACTGCATGTCTAGCATGTGAGAGCTACATCACGTCTTTGAACATGTGCCTGTCAGTAGTGGATACAGGAGTGTTGTTCCCGGGAGTTCAAACCTCACCATTTTTGATGCGATTTGCCCTCAATATGTAATGTATTTTTCATTGTTTTTGGATTTTCTAAAATCTGAGAAAATAATCCTTATTAAAATTTAAAAACAAATCATTATATAAATTTCATTACATATTTTCCATTTGCAAGGAAATCCTACACCTAAAGGAGATTTAAATTGACTATAGAGGTACTGCAAGCTTTAATCCCCATAACTCAAAAGTATCAGGAAAATCATTCACCCTCATTACATGCTCTGCTCTCTTTTGTATGATCACATTTTTAAATTGACGGGAAACCAGAACCCATTACAATGTTGAATACACTTATGAACAGACACAGAGTTGTCTACTGTCCATTTGAATGGACAGATTCCTCAAAACTGTCTATTTTTAAAAATGCCTGTGCATGATTTTTTTTCATTTGTTTATTAATATTATAAGTATAAGAACAAGTCATTTACTGTTAGCAGGTAAACTTGTTGCTTTACAAAGTAAAATTTAGTACACTAATGCATTACCTACATGGATATGGCCTTGCAAGGGGTCAGATGTTGTACTCATATTCAGGGTACAAGCCACGACCTTCCTGTAGTAAAACATAATATTTTACTGTACTACAATATTAACAGCCATAAATAAAGAAGTCCTAAAGTATCTGATTGTTCCCGGTACATACAAGAATAGACCTAAATACCAATAAAAAAAATTCAAGCAAGATTGTAAAATTCACAACGGACAAAGAGTGAAAAGAGAGAGATATTAGGTTAATGGACAAATGAAAAATTTTCATGGACAGGTACTTTCTGAATGGACAAATATTAAAATAAAGGATAAACAAATGTAGTTTCATGTTACAATCTGAAGCCATTCTAGAAAGAAAAAATGGGTAATTTAGATTTATTTATTTATTTTGGTGGTTACAACGTTGGTCAAGTTGACCAATCTTGAATAGAGTTAGGGTAGGGAAAACAGATAAAATATAAAATTTTACTGAAACAAATGTTTGAAATGTATTAAGGAGGTTTCAGAGATTACACAAATGACATTTGAGATTTTTGAGATGAAGAAAAGTATTTTTAATCTTAACATGAAATCACTTTGCACTCAACTGGTAAAAAAACAACAAATCTTTAGTAAAAATATTATACTAAAACTGATTTTTTATGTACAAATAACTTATAATGTTTACTAAATGTCTGCAAATTTTGTAAAGATACACTTAGTGCATTAAAAGTTATAGTATTAAAACTATATACAAGTCAAATATGTTCACATGGTCGGTAATATTGAGAATGCTAACCATTTTGCTATGAATAGGTAAAAGAGTGCATGTCACAGCTATTTACAGTTATATTCCAAATCTAATTACAGTAATATATTATCAATGTATATCAAAAAAGTTGGCACTAAACATAATTTATAAATCATATTTTAATAACATAAAAGTTTCAATTTGCCACCCATACAGCTTTTGCATGATGCAGATATCAACAATAAAGTTCTGGTCAAATGCCATGCCTTCCACTGAGTATCCTGCTTTCATAACATGTCATAAATTCTTTCTGACATTTGCTATTGTATTATTTGTAACCAATAAATGGAGGAAGTTTCACGGAACTGACAGTTATAAGGTCTAAAGATCTGTGACAGTGGAATAATAATTTGGATATCTGAGAACCATTTTCTTCAATCTCGCTGTTGGGGCTTTGCTTGACCAGGTATGGAAATAATTTTAAGCCATTTCTATGTTAGTTATTCATTTGCTTGTAGTTAAGCACAAAGCTACACAATGGACTATCTGTGCTCAGCAGCTTGTCTGTGGACTTATACCACCAGAAACCAGGTTTCGATACTCAGTGGGCCTATGTTAGTTAGAAAGCTAAATAATCTATGTAAGTTTTAGGGCATTCTATTTTGTGTGTGGAAATATTTCAATCTAAATGGAATAACTGAATAAAAAAAATTTCTGATGCCACATTATTATAAGTAATTGTAATTTTCTGTTATAATCTGCAGTCGTTCTAGAAAGAAAAAGAGGTAATTTAAATTCATTTCATATTTTTTGAGGTAGTTACAATGTTGGTAAAAATGACAACCTGTATACAGTTAATAAAACATATGTAAAATACTTTGTCTTTAACATAATTTTACTAAAAGTATTGAAACAAAATGAGTTTGAAGATGCTAGACTCAACTGTTCACATTAAGACCACCCTCTCATTTAACAGAAAATGCTGTAAAATATATTACTGTTTGAAAGTCTATGTCTATACTGAACTGTTTTACTTCAGATAATTATTCAGACCAAAATGATGAAGAGCAAGGATTATTATCATTGTTGGTCTAATTGTATGATATTTTGTGAAATTAAATATATATCTAATATATATAAAACATGGTATAACTATGCAAACTATTTTCATTCAAAAGTTATGCATTTCCTAAAGTTGTTGTATGCACTTGTGTATATGTGTAATTTGTATATAATAAATCTAATAAAAAACACCTTAGGTGTGAAAAAAAAACAAGGTGAAGCCAAAAAAGGATTCAGCATGCAACTTAAAGGAATGAAATCAATATTGGTGGACAAACTGGTAGCAACACTTCTAGCATTTATGATACTTTTATAGCAAATATTCATTTGTTAGTTAGCCAGGCCATGTTTTTTGTTAAATTTAGGGCATGATGATTGGTAAAACAAAATATGTGGCCAAGCTAATTAATGAATGAATATTTGTTGTAAAATTCTTATCAATGCTATAAGTGTAGTTACCAGTTTGGCTACCAATTTTGATTTCATTCCTTTAAGTCACACACTCAATGCTATTTTGTTCGTACTTCTTTTTTCACACCTAAGGTGTTTTTGATTAGATATCATGACCTTTTGTCAATGCACCAACAAACCACAGCAAGTGAAAAAGTGACACACAATAGTAACCAACATCAGGTTTATGTAGGAACTAGATTAACAGTTTCTTCTCATCACCCGCATGCAATTGGTACAGCCATTACAAGCTTCATTATTTACGCCAATTGTTTAAACTAATATCACATGATGCTAAATGCTCTTTAATTAGGAAAACTTCATAAAATTTAGCTAATTTGTGCTTAAAAATTGGCAATGAATAATAACCATCCAGCTGTATGATTATTTTGAAAACTTGAGCTAGAAACTGCTCATCTGCACATTCTTTCACCCAAGGTTTTGCTGTTCCAAATCAGCAGTCTTTAATCAAAATGACAAAAATCTAAAAATGGTCCACTTTTTACTCTTAGGTGAAGCTGTAGTAAATATTTTAGACCAATAGCTCCTGTGACTTTTTGCATAGTCATGTGCAAACATTTTGTGCAAAAATGAGTGGTTTTCGTTGAATAACTTTGCACATGTGGCTTATATTTAGACCAAATTTGACACATAGTTAGAGGTTGTAAAGAACTATCATGTACCAAATCTGAAAAAAAATCCATAAAAGTTAGGTATGTTTTTATATAAAATTTTTGGTCATTTCAATGCAACAAAGAGAAAGAACTTCAAACAAAAGTGGAAATTTTATATCTCGTGTTTCTTAATGGATTGCCTGGAAATTCTGTACGTGTAGTAAGGGTCCAGTAGGGGACATTCACTGAAAATATATGATAGTTTGGATTACCACAGTCTGAGCTACAGAAAGTGGAAAATCTTTAAACTATTACTCCTTTTACTAACACACATTTTACCCTGCAGGTTGTTTTGGCTGCACAGCACACTACAGTATGTCTTCACATCAAAATACCAATGAACATTGTTTCAAAATTATTCTTATGAACACATGAAATTGCCGTAATACATAAGAATTATGTTACTTCAAAGATTTATCAGCATCTTATACCTAAAAATCATCAAGCACAACCGTAACAAATTAATCATTTAGTAGGATAATAAGCAGAAATTTACAAGTATATTATAAAAACCTACATTTTAAACGTTGACTGTTGATCAAACCAGCAAATTTCCTCTGAAATATTCCTGCATCTGTTTCAGATTGTTAAATCACAAATATATTATTGTTGTTATATGTGTACGCTTTTACAGACTGAACATTATCATTTTCCTAAACTGAAAATGTATTTCCAAACATACTTATGCTAACACTAATAGCTATTTCTCGATCTTCATCTTTGTCATCTAACGTTGTGTTCACTTGCTCCAGTCTTGATATACCCTACTCGACTTCCCTCGGCAATATCTAATTTACAAAACTTTACACCGGTCCTCACACACCCTGTATGCAGGTACTGTATATAAGCACTGTTTGCAGCCAATAAAATCACTTTTTCGAGACTTACCTCATTCTGGTCACTAACACCGGCTCTTAGTGGGGAGGGAGAGTGTCAGCAGAGGCAAGTATGTTTGGAAATACATTTTAAGTTTAGGAAAATGATAACTTGCAAAACATACACACCTTCACTGACACTAATAGTTAGAATCCAACATTGAGAAGGTGGAGGGGCCGGTAAGGACAGAGATCATACAGAATGCATCTGCAGAGAACAAATATGTACCACGAGAAGTGGTATCATATTGAGGAACACTGTACTACATCCAGAACAGGAGTGCTCTTCACCCAGAACTACAGAAAATTGAAAAGGGTGAAATATAATACAAGTATGATGGTCCAGCACTCACGTTGGTGGCCAGGCAGTTGGATCGCAGATATATTTAATATATATATTTGTGATAGGATCCCTACCAGTAACCACAGAATAATGAGTTTCGAACTGCCAGATTTAGGAAAGAAAGAAAGCAACACCAAAGTGGACAATCCTTCTGATCAACCTGAAGAAGTCCAAAAGACAACATCTCAGGTCTGGATTGACAGGATCATATACCATACTCAAGTCCAGAACTCATCCAGTCTGGATTTACAAACAGTTGTCTTTACTCCCCCACCAAGTGGGCAAGGAAAATTTCACTTATCCATGGATTTATGTAGAGGATGTGGAACACTGTCCCACCAAGTACCAAAGATGGGACTGCGTCACGTTTGGATTTATGAGGAGATGTGGACCCCCTGCATAAACAACATAAGACCTGACAGAGTTCATAAGAGGGTCCCAGCACACACACACTGGATAGCTAGTGTCAAATCTGGACTGGTTTTATGAGTAGGCTCCCATGTAGGTTGGTCCTGCTCCTACTGACATCTGGGAAAAACTTCCAGGGACCCAGGTAGGAGGGTTCCCAACTTTGCCCTCTTCTCCAAGAGTGGAGAAAATTCAACATTCCAAAGGAAAATCCTCTGTCCACCACCACAGCAACTGGGAACTGGGTGTGGTAAGGACTCCCAAGCTCCACTAGTAGAAGTAAGAAGAGGGGGTGGGGGGGACATAAGCATTGAGGAGTCCTGAGGAACAGGTCTCTGGAGACAGAGCAACAGGTGAACAACATTCTCCAAATTTTAAAAGCAAACTGATATAGACTGATTCAGCTCTAAGATCAGCAGGGACTGGCAAAATCCCCTTTAGCTTTACTCATGATAGTCCATGAGTAGCAGTCCATTAGAAATATTGTAATATGATATCACCATCCAGATGGTCTTGTGGAACACCTCATCTCGACAGAGCCCATTGCAACCAGGAACTGATATAAAAGTTGCTAGTGTGGAATTTAAATACAAGCATACCTGATTAGGCAACATTCTCCACTGATTGAGATCCAAAATAAATCAATAGGGACCCTAGAAGAGAAAAAAACAATAACTGTAAGTCAGATAACATGTTACTCACCTCCCTGTTAAAATCTAGTAGAGGTAGTCAACACAGCCACAGGGGGAAGACAAAATCCCATCAAAGAGGAAACTACAATATCATGAAGGTAATGAGATATGAACATGTTGGGAGAAGTCCACATACTGACCCACAAAATATCTTCTAGAGAACAGTACAACTGTGCAACCAAAGATATCGATAAAGAAGACTGCAAACATGCTGTATCAACTCTGGCTTCTAAAGATTCTGGAATTCTAGCAAATAAATAAGACTGAAGAAAGGACGCTTCCCATAAATCTCGAAAGGCAGGAGAAAGTAAGTGAATACCCTCCAAAAATGCATTACGACTCAACAAGTCCCAGCAACAGACCAACCACAACACCAAGGCAAGTCCTGAAGAGAACAAACGTGTCATAGTAGTGACCAGTAAAGGGCCCAGTTCATCATAAAATTGTCAAGGTGATCGGTGATATGCTTCCAACAAAAGTTTAAGGGAAGAGAAGTATCTCAAGAGTCAAACGAATCCGCAAAAATTGTAACCTGTTAAGAGAGATAACAGGTTCGTAGCTGGCACCCCATAGATCCAACAACGGATCCAGCCTTTGAGTGTCCAAATATATCTAATCCTGACGATGGTACACTAGGGCATGTTGTTCAGATAAACGAGGAGGGGCATAGTGACACCCTCCTTAATTGTGTTGCAAACCTCCCTGCATGAACAGAAATATCAGGATGAGGAAAACTAAGTAATCCCCTTGATAACGATCAGATAACAAAGGAGGGGTAGACTCATATGCAACTGGTTGCATCTACAAAACTTCAGAAACATGTGTAACTAACTACAGAAAGGGGACAGAAGGTGGCTGATCAGATGGGTCCTCAGGAGAGGAAGCTCTAGTGAAAGAAGGAGTAGGAAACTGGGAATCTAAGTTCTCCCCAAAATATCCCCTTTGCAGAATGAAAATTCAAATCAGCACCTCCTGGAGAGATACCTCAAGCTGCATGAAGGACTCCATCTTACCCTGAATCAGGTCATGGACAGCTTCCACGGAGAGGTAAGTCTCGAAAAAGAGATTTTACTGCCTGCATACAGTGCTTATATACAGTACCTGCATAAAGGGTGTGTGAGGGTCTGTGTAAAGTTTTGAAAACTAGATATTGCTGACGTCAAGTGGGGTATATAAAGACTGGACCAAGTGAACACAACGTTAAATAGCAAAGATGAAGATCGAGAAATAGCTATTACTTTCACCGGAGGTATGCATGTTTTGGAATCTTCCCTTCAAAAAATTCTGTATCCACGCCTGACTATGGTGAAAACTTGAAATTGATATCTAATTTGTCTTATGTAAAAACTTATCAATTTAGTTGTTGTTAATAATTATTGACATTTCTTGAAATAATATTAATTTGATGATAGCTTGGTAGATCTAAAGCCTGAATGGACACTTTGTTTGCTTGCATTATGAACAAGTGTGAATAGACCTATTGGAAGCCTTCAGCTCCAGACCTCATAGACCCTCAGAAAGAGATACATGGCAATCTTAGAAATTAAACCCCAACACTGTGCAAAAGATTGCATAACCTTCATACCTGAAGCTTGAGCTTTGCATCAAAGGGGGATGTGCTATACATTATTGCACACATGAAAAAAAAAAACAAAATTGTGCAAGAATGTATATCACATCCTATTTAGTGTCAGCAAAGAATCTAAGAATTATTTCAACACATTTCCTATGATTTTTAGACCTTGGGGTAGGTTCTAATGTTTATAGTAAAGAACACAAAGTTTAATTATAAGATCAATGACTCTTAAATGTTTTTACTATAAAATGGGTATTATTATTAGTATCATCATCATCAAGGAATGTAGCTAAAATGGGAACTGAAAAATATTTTATAAATAAAATTCTCACATTATAGAAATACCATAATATGTCAAAAACTTAAAATACACACTTATAAACAAAACAAAAATATGAATCATATACACACACAAACAGAAGATGTTCAGGAATAGAAATAATGAAATAAAATTACATTCACTCAAGTGAAAGCTATTAGGATGATAAATTCCCTCATGCAAAGTTGTATTTCCTCATTAATTGTTTTTTTATTTAATCCATTTAATATGTTCTCTTTCATTGGTCATAACTAAAGGAATACAGATGGACCATGCATTCCTGATCAGGAAATCCATTTAAAAAGATAAAATTCCTCAAGAAAAGTTAAATTCCTTGGGAATGTAATACTTCGATCCCTGATGTTATTGCTTTCATTAAACATGATCTGAAGACAACAACAATAAAAAAAACATTTTCTTATTTTCTGGTTAAAATTTTTTTTTAATCCCATTTCCATTAGTATGACTATCTTCATTTAAAGGCCAAGCTGGCCCATCTCATTGCAAAACAATAAAATTGAAAAGAACTGTGACTTCAATGACTACACATAATCTTACCTATTTCATACAATAATAAAAAGTCATGCTGTAATATCATATTGATAACAAAACATTCTTAAGTTGTTTTAATACAGAAGGTATCAGGAAAGGTTACATGACCTATTCAAGAGAGTAAAGATCCAATAACCCAACATCTGGGACAACCAAATTTTGAGATAAAGCTACTATGAATTCCATATGCACTACTCCAGCACTAGTGTGGTTCTGCTTGCATAAAATGTGTGCATGTGATAAAATATAACTCTAATTTTTAAAATTGACAAAAATGCTATCACTTTTTTTTCTTCATTTTAATCACTAAATATCTGGTGTCACTAAAGTTTTTGTAAGATCAGTAGTTGTTTATTGGCAACAGGTTAATCCATTGTAATTCTGACATACATGTCATATGTGTGTGACTCAACTACCAATTTGTAAATTGAAATGTGCAATTATTTATAGTTTCATATTTATAACACTTTCTAATGTATGTGATTGTTTTTCGATGGGACTAAAATAGTTATATTTTAATACAAAGTTTTATCGATATGAGAAGAAACAGGTTTTTTTTAGGGAAAACAACTTTGAATTCATGGCCTTTTTCCTAAGTATGACATAAAAAAGATGAAATGTTTCAAATGTTGGACACCTGTGTGGTTGTTTTGATTTTGTTGTGAATGTGAACTGGTTAACCTCCCCATTGATTTTACATCTGCATTCCATTTGATGAAATAAATTGTATTATTTTTAATGTGGTAGGAATAACAGTCTAGAATGCATTTACCTAATTATGTGACAGCTGATGTTATAGTCTTCATTACAATTATGTGGTAATTTACTATTACATTGAAAAAAGTAGTTGGGGTAGTAGAATTCTTGTTCATCCAGATTGCATCAGACTGACCAGATCTACTAAAATTGAAGTGGCATGTTATATTTACCTGGATAACAGGAAACCAGTCGCACATGCTTAATTAGCTTAAATAAATTTACACCAGATAAGACAGTGAATCTGTACTGCCTAAAGGCTAGTGGCATGCAAATCTATAAGGTAGATGATGGGGAAGACAACTTTCTGTGTGAAAAGGTGTGTATCATCTCAGAATTCTTCTGTCATTTCAGCTGCTTTGGATCTTTATGCACTTGAATTAACTATTAAATCTTTTTCTTTTCTGCATCTATGCAGAAATCACCATCTTCCCTAGATAAATTATCAACAGTTGATTGTATTTTTTCTCTTTCTTGTCTACAAATCATCAAGCTCATCTTTTACATTTTGCTATCTTATCGCTTCTGAATTTTATTCTTTATTATTCTTTTCATTAAGACATCTCATATCTCATCTTAGCAATTCTGCAATCACCTAGGATTTTTTGGTTTATTGGAATAGTCAAGATCACACACTGTATCTTTAATACAATCATGTACCTTTCTAAAGGCAACAAGGGCTTTCTTACTCATATTGTTATCACATATATCCTTGTTTGTAGAAAATATCCATTCTATTGCAGACTAACCAGAAGTAAGACTAATAACAAAGAATACAGTCCACAACTCTTTGAAAGATTTCTTTTGGATAAGCATGTCATATGAAAATAGGTCCAGGTGAATATCATTTGGATCAAAGCTTTTGAAGCCATCTTCATGAATCTTGGCAAATTCTTACACAAACATTTTGTATTGCTGAAGGGCAACCACACATTGCTCTGCTTTCAAACCATCTATTTTGAAATAGCTTCTGTAGTACTATTTTAAACTTTTCTGCAGCTTTATGTGGATTCTAGAACATAAATCTAAGATGTAGTGCAATCAATGTTCTAACAAGTAAATATTTCAATGGACATTTTTTCATGCAGTTTGGTAAAAATCTGTTGCAGGGAAACAAAGCATTCATTGTGGAACTCTAATAGTTGCAATGAGCTAAACATTTTTTCAGACTATTCTAAAATCTGCTTGGCAGTAAACACTACATTCACTCTGTTCGAAAGGACCAGACTGTCCTTGCTTCTTACATCAATCTTTGAGAATTCCACAGCACTCTTAGCAGCAACAAGCACTGATCCTTTGACAAACTTAACCATGACTGAATGGATAATAACTTGCAATTCTTTAGCCATAAATGGCATCATTGCTGGTCTGGTGCAAAAACATTTTTCAACTGATAAGAAAAAGCTAAATTTGGCCATAATTAAAGGATTTTAAATGTACTTTAAAACATTTTCAATTGACTAAAAAGTTGGTTGTTTGCTATTTAAAAGTTTCATAGTTCTCTGCTTGTATTTGACACACAGCCAACCTTAAAAAGGCTCTTTCAGCAAATGGAACACCTTCAAGTCATCTACTGCTTCAAAATTGAAGAGGTAAGTATGCTGTCCTACCACTTACTTCTAAGTAATCTTCTTATCTAGCTGAGGTATCATCAAAAGGACAGAATAAAACCAGAAAATACTGTATTCCATCTAGTCTTTCTGGCAATAGAGTTAAATCCCACAACCAAAATATAAGCTACATGATCCAATGTTTAAGAGAACTGTCACACCTGGATCTGACTCTTCCTGGTCTTTTTAGAAGATTGTCTTAGAATATCTAATTCACATAAGAGTCATCCATTGATACTTGCAAGATAGAAGCCATATTCAACTTTTACAATCCATTCTTAAAGCCAGACAATAGGTCATCTGCTTTTGCATGTCCAAGGAACTGGGAACCAAAGTATCTATCTACAACTTTTTTCTTGTCTTTATTCCAAAATCACAATGTAAAATCTGTTTGCTCTTGTTTTCCAACATTTTAAGAAATTTTAAAGTTCTCTAATACTTCCCTGACATTTACTTTTTCCAAAAATTTCCACACAATTTTCAAAATTCCTTGACTGATCCCTGATTAGTGAGAACCCTGTTTGTTTTGAAAAACCCTGTATTCTTAAAACTGATTTTAAAACTAAACATACTGAAATTTGTGAATAATTTAATGTCAGTATATTTTTGCCTTTATTTCTCAAAACATAACTATATTTACTCAAAGGAGAAACTGACACAGGGTGGCACTTTAGTAATATCATATCTCACTTTATGAGGGATGTACACACCATTTAAAATGTTGTTAAGTAATGTTAAATGAAAAATGTTTTAAACAACACATTCTATTTCTTTGTGAAAATGATGATAAACAATGGCAATATGATAAGCTCTTTAAACTAGAATATTTATTAAACTGATCTTGCAATTAAAAGGTAAAAAAAATGAAAATCTGTCAATAAGACTATAATCCTGTATACATTGGTTTATGGTATGTTACCATCTCTAAATGATCACCAAAACTGATGATCAAGAACAGACAACTTTGAGTCCTTTTCTTCTTCAGTTGTATTAAGAACAGATTCACATTATGCTTAAAAATACCTCAAATACTACATCACATACGCAATTCAAACTTTATAAAACTAAATTAATAACTGTCAAAGTAACTTACACAAGTTGCAGACTTACTGCAACCAAATTAGCCAACTCAATAATAAATCATGTTTAGTTAACATGAAACTCAGTCATTCACTCTATTGTGCTTTAAATATGGGTCAAATCATTTCCTAAACTTCCAGGAAGTTTCTGAATTTTAGTCATTAAGCCATTCCAATAAGTACATCAAAAACTCCCTTTGACCAACAATAATACAAGAAAATTAATTCTACAAGAGTAGTTCAAGCCAACAGCTAGTGTTTCTATTTCCATAAGTACAGTATACTATTTTTTATTGTTACTTTCATTAACAGTATTAGTTAGATTTTTTCATAATAATCATATGAAATATTATTATTTTTTAATTTCAGTTTTTATTATACTTTTATTCAGGCTTTTTGTTTGTTTTAGTGCAAAACCACACTGGGCTATTTGCTGTATGCACCACATGGAACCAAATCCTGGATTTGCAAGTATGTAGACTTATCACTGTCCCATTGGGGCACTATACAGGCTGTTTTATATTCTAAGCTTAATATATGTATTTAGGATCAACCTAAGTCTCCTAATTTGATAATTTGATAATTAAAGTATTATTGAATCCATGACCAAAACTATTGTTAATACTAACAGTGAAGGTAACCAACTGACAAAACACATTCTAATCTTTAGAAGTAGAAAAGTGTATTCAATTAACTATACTGATAATCAGGTTAATTTTCAGTTTATAATTTCACTCTAGCTAATAGTAGTACACAGCTTGCTCTAATTGGAAATTAATACTAATTAACTAACCCACTCTACAACACTATTGTCTATATTACTAAGCTTGCAATATATGGCCCAACATGGCCAGGTGGTTAGGACGCGTGACTCGTAATCTGAGGGTTGCAGGTTCGAATCCCAGTCCCACCAAACATGCTTGCCCTTTCAGTCGTGGGGGCATTATAATGTGACGGTCAATCCCACTATTTGTTGGTAAAAGAGTAGCCCAAGAGTTGGCGGTGAGTGGTGATGACTACCTGTCTTCCCTCTAGTCTTACATTGCTAAATTAGGGACGGCTAGTGCAGATAGCCCTCGTGTAGCTTTGCGTGAAATTCAAAACAAACAAGTTTGCAATATTTCATATATGTTGTATGTATACATTATAATGTGTTACAACCTTAATTTTTACAAACGTTGAATATGTAAACTTTAAAACAAATTACTTAATACAAGTCAAGCTTAATATTAAATTATTACTACGGCCTATAATGTAATGCCACTACAACTAATTAGATCAGAGTACTAATACTAATAGTAATACTAGTGAAGTGTTCTAAATATAATATTCCTTATTTTACATGCTGTAACTTGTACAAGTTCCAATATAATTAAAATAATACTTAATCAATAACTAAGGAAACTCCAAACAAAATTATTAATACGTACATTAATAGTTTTACCGCCATTTCTAAATTCTAATACTAATAGTGCTGCTACTAGTACTAGTATTATTGTATAGCATTAGCACTGGAAGTAGCACACACACAAGCATTGGCACAAACTAAGCATATCAAAACATCAAGTAAAAATATTTCCCTTACCTCTTTGCTCTATTTTTCTTTCTACAATGTCTTTACGACTTGTCACGACTCTACCAAATACTTGAAAGTTAAAAAAGCTGTCTAATTATCTAGTACTGTAGTAGTAGTAGCCAAAAGCGATAAAACCTGGGATCTAGCACCACTTGAAGTAATCACAATTTTAATGTTTATGTTATGCTTTCTTGCTACTGTTCACGCAGCACACAATGTTAATAGCCCTCTCGCGTTCAGCTTTTAAAATCAAAAATAAAATATATAGCAATATTAATTCAAGTAACCAACTTACTAAGTTTTTGTTAAAATAAATGAAACAAATAAATAGAGAATATTATCATTAACATAACCTGGTGATGTTACTACATATTACACCTCTCAGAACATTCTCAGTCCTATTTTTGATGAATCACAATATCTTGAAAATAAATGAGTAAATAACCTTACGTGTCAAAAAAGTAGTAGTCGAAGAAGAAACCATTATATTACGCTACGTAGAGGTGAGTCAATGTGTTGAAAATAGGGATAAGCCTTTCTGAATTTATGAGAGAATATGTAATTTGATAAATGCTATGGTGTATTTAATTTATTACACACACACACACAATATACATAACGTGTAGATGAAAAATTCTAATAATCTAATTCCAGTATTATTCACAATCTGAAGTACAAACCAGCACTTGATGGATATAATATTTATTTAAGTTTAAATATTTTACACGAATCTCTTTAACTCCGTGTATTTACTTTTGGAATCTCAATAAAGATAAAACAACTTTCTTCTAGACTGATATTTTATCGTTCTTTAAAATTTCAGGCAAATGGACATATGTACATATCTTTAAACATAAATTGATGCATTAATTAATCCTAGTGCGGTTTTCCACAAACCTTAGATTACCTACGGGTTTGCGATGGTTATATTGTTTTACATTTTTTACATGTTTTACAGTAATTCCTGTACGCTGAATCCGAAAATGATATCCATTTTCTTCATCACTTACAGGTTTTTCACAAAACGTTATACGTACTTTTACATAAGTGAATCATTTTCATTGAAATCGAGTCACATTTTGTTATACTTAAATGTTGACAACCACTGAATATAGATTTCTCTAGACCAATAATGACGTCAGAGTCTTATCAATTGTTCTAGAACTCACGAGAAACACACCGCTAGTATAAAAACGGTTAAAAGACCGCATGGCGTGTCATTTCTGGATAGTATTTGTTTGTGCGTGCATTTTGACATTATTTTTTCTTTTCAGTATTATTTATTCGTTGCTATGGCAACAAGAGGTTCTGTAAATGATCCAAACATATTCTGTTATGTTTCTAATAAATTTCCTGTAAAGGAACAAAGGCAAAAACATTACAGAATTCGCCCAAAAAACGTATTATGTGTATTTTGGAATAAAACTTGGGGACCAAGACAAATCATGGGCTCGGCACAAAGTTTGCACTGTTACGACATCGAGGTCACGTGACTAATATCATGCCAAGTCGTTCTCGAACATTCACGTCCTTTCCTTAAATC
>NW_013666600.1:123788-128952 GCF_000517525.1 Limulus polyphemus | reverse complement strand
GAAAGAATAAACTAGTTTTATTTAAGAAAGGACTTGTGTCGCTAAAGTTTAGTCAGAAAGAATTTAAGGAAAATTAACTAACAACTGGAGGCGTAACAGCACCATTTGTGTTGAAGAGTTAAGACAATGGATTAAAGGATAGAAAAAGTCCTTACCTTTTCGAATTCCAATTGTCTGGAGTGAGCCTAGAAACCACAAAGATGACTGCTATTTTTGCTCATGTAATGTGCAAGGCTACAAACTCAAAATAAAAGGGAAATTTCTTATCTGAACCTTCAATCTGATATAAGACCTGTTGCTCATGGACCTGATGTACCTGTACCTATTCCAATGTAGACACTTGATACAGTTTCATCTGATTCTGAATTTGATGTCAATAGAAATGATGATAAGGATTGTTTTCAACATTAAATGTCTGGAGAACCACAACTTTTCACACAAGATGAATTTAATGATTTAGTGAGAGATTTGGACCTTTCAAAGGATTCTTCAAAGATTTTGGGGTCCAGACTTTAGGCTAAAAGAACGTTCGTTTAGATTAAACACTGCGATAAACACACCAAAGGGTTTGAAATGTTGAAGACTGCTGCACCAGTCATCCATCCTATCAAAGTAACTGGGCCATAGGATATGATTAGTGTTGGCTTAATAAGGCCATTATCAATCACTAGTAAAGTTCATTGCTACATTTTAACCTGTACAGATTACTTCATCTAATGAGTTGTTATTGTCCCATTATTTGATAAGACAGTACCTGAAATTGGCAGTCATTTGGTGGATATATTCTACAAGTGAATCAGTTTGTGTATTGTTTGAAATGTAAAATAATGTGCATTTGTATTAAATATCAATATTACTTTAAATTGTTATAATACATATGGAATAAATACAAAATATAAAATTTTAATAATGCTCAAGCTTCAGAAAAAAAAGCATCGTTTTACTTTCCTTTGACAGTTATGGAAATCCTGATCAAGTGTCGACAGACCAAGGGCGAGAGGTTGTGAATGAGGTAACTTATAATTTTGTTTAATAATGTACTAGTTATGATCACTCAGAACTAGATTTTATAAGCTTAATATTTGATTTAGCTTAGTTATAATTTTTTTTTAAATGACAAAAAGAATTAAAGTAGACAAAGGGGAAAAGGTGTTACAGAAACATACCATAAATAGTTTTTATTAATGTGTGCTTATTTACATGTATCATATATGTATGTATGTTTTTTCAGATTAACCAATACATATTTCAAGTGATGGGAAACAGGCATGCATTAACTTTTGCATGCCATCCTCAGACAAATGGGCTTGACGAAAGGACAAATGGAAGACCGCTCAGCAAACTGGTTGATGAACGAAAAAACAATTAGGATAAATTCTTGACAGCTATGGTAAGTGGAATAAATACCAGTAAACATGAATCAACCAGATTTACACAGCTGTGGTAAGTGGAATAAATACCGGTAAACATGAATCAACCAGATTTACACTCTTCTTCTTAATGTTTCAGCACACGGCAAAGCTGGCAGTAGAAAAGCAGCTAGAAGAAGATATTGGTGTTCCCGAAGACCCAATACTTGAAGCTGATATTACTACCTATGTAGAAGATGTGGTGAAGAAAAAACATTGCTACATAAAGAAGTATGTAACCTGTACTGCACATTTGCTATAGCACTATATTACCTCTGTAATACTATCTTTTGTATTTATACGTCTTTCATTGTGATGCTTACCTCTTTATAAAAAAATTATTTTGAACAATTTCTTTTTACTTTAAAAGGAATGCAACTAATCAGCACCACTACCAGTTCGTAATGGACCACTCTTATGAAATACTGTCCTGTTGTAACTAAACTCCTGAACATATTAGACGTGTTAATTACAGTTAGTGTAATATGTCTCTTGTATATTTTTAAAATATAAGTATAGCACTTGTGTGTATCAATGACTCTTGGTTATTTGTTCACAGGCTCTTAGTAACATTGAAAAGGCCCAGACGAGACAGAAGAAATATGAGGAGAGTAAGAAAGAAGGAGTTAAAGTGTTCCAGTTTCAACCTCATAACCTATTGCTTAGAAGAAACTTGCTGAAACTGACCAAGAAAGGCCATAAGTTGGAAAATTAATGGAAAGGCCTATACGAAATTGTTGAGATCACCAAGAAAAGGACAATGAAATTGAAGCATGTGGCAAGTGGAATATTATTGAAGAACAATATCCCATTTAAGAATTAATCAAAACTTGAATAAGGTTTTTGTTTTGTTACCACAACAACCATACAGTAAATTCTTATTTAATTGTAAAAGAAACTCCTTAATTTGTTACAATTCATGAAAGTACTACACTTTATTCAGGTAGACACGTATGATCTACTACTGGGACTCGTATCATTTCAACTACCTGAATTAAGTGTAATTAGCATTAGATAGATAATGTTTTATATACAAACGAATAAAAAATAAAAATTCATTAACAGAAAACTGGAAAGGAGACAACGATTGAAGAAAGAGGAACTAGAAAAATACCAAAATAAACTGAAGCCAAAGTAACTGCCTTAACTGAAGATACCCAAGAAATGGACAACAAGGACAAAAATGAAGCAACGAAAGTAATCAAATTACACACAAATATTAATACCATAGATGCTGAAATGGTAAGATTGGGTGCACATGCAAAATGCTGTGAACACCCAAATATAACTTATGCATTAATACACTAATCGTAAATAGCAAAATTAAAGAACATATAAAAACAAATATATAAGGAACTTGTAGTTTAAGAAATGTTTTTATGTTTTTTCAATTATCAATAGGAAAAAAACTATTATATTAAACATATCACGCTAATATGTTATGTGTATTACATATACATTATATTTGTAGACATAGAAAAAAAAAAACACCAGAAATTTGTCTTGCTGGGAAAACTTGACTTGGTGTATGTAACATGTGGAAATGGGTAAGGAGAAATAATGAAGAAAGTGATACAGGTAAATTGTCAGCTAAGGAAGAATACTGTGTTATTACTAAAATATCTCATTTAGAACCTAGGATTACTAGATTAGTGTATAAGCAAGTTGGTTCATATACCAATTTGCATCAAATAACAAGTGTTTTGGACTCTCCCACAGCCTTGTTAAATGATGATATTATCAATCATTGTCAATAACTATTGAATATTCAGTTTCCACATGTTGATGGTTTCCATGATGATTGCATCTTCACATCGGAAATAACTAACCTTTCAACAGTCGGTACACCAGCTGGTGAATTAATCCATATTGTTAATATTAATAGCAATCATTTGATAACTTTGTTCAATATGAATTGTGTGAAAGGAACAATTTGTTTGTACCTAGGATTAGCGCAGCAAATCGGCAGCTACAGAAGCATATAGCCTGGCTACTTCATGCTCAAGGAAAATCGTAGGTATTCATAAACAGGTAGGTTCTAATGACTTGGTCTTTTTGCTGCTGCTGTAGCTACTTCGCTGTGTTATGTCGAAAATGCGGCAACACATGAAGACATGTTTTGCAAAGGCTAAGATGACATCCAAAGTAAAATACCAACATATAAGTTTCAAAGTATGCCTGAGTAATGTGTATGTAAACAGCCATAATTTGCAGGTGATACTACGATGGTACAGTGTTCACGGTGCAAACAATGGTACCATTCAACATGTCAAAATGTGGAAAAGTAAGTATTTAGGGACAAGAGTCTGGTTTTCAGTTGTTCTTAATGTTAAATTATGAAAACGTACTTATATTTTATATTTAGTGTTATTTTATACGTGCCAGTGTTCTTTCATATATGTTTAAGTGTTTTTATATATATGTATGCTGTGTTATTTTATACGTGCCAGTGTTCTTTCGTATATGTTTAAGTGTTTTTATATATGTATGCAGTGTTATTTTATACGTGCCACTGTTCTTTCATATATGTTTAAGTGTTTTTATATATGTATGCTGTGTTATTTTATACGTGCCACTGTTCTTTCATATATGTTTAAGTGTTTTTATATATGTATGCTGTGTTCTTTTATATATGTTTCAATCTTCTTTTATATACGTTCCAGTGTTCTTTTACATATTCCAGTGTTCTTTTTAATTTTCGATGACGAGGAACCCACTTTGAGACTAATAATGGTTGGAGACGGCTTGAATGGGTAATGAAGAAAAACTTTGATATAAGTTTAACACAACAGTAGGCCCGGCATGGCCAGGTGGATAAGGCGCTCGATTCACAATCTGAGGGTCGCAGGTTCGAATCCCCGCCCCCCAATTATGCTCGTTCTTTCAGTCGTGGGGCACTATAATGTGATGGTAAATCCCATTATTCGTTGGTAAAAGAGTTGGTGGTGGGTGGTGATGACTAGCTGCCTTCCCTCTTGTCTTTCACTGCTAAATTAGAAACAGTTAGCGCAGATAGCCCTCGTGTAGCTTTGCGCAAAATTCAAAAACAAAGAAGTAATTATCCATCATTTGAATGCGGCATTTATTATAGCCAATTATTTACTTTCCATACTTCTACAATTATCCATCACCTTATATATAAGACACTTCACTATGTCGTTGGTTCTATAGTTTTTACTTCTATATTTAACATGCATGATATACTTTTTGCTGTTTCTAGAGCTGGATAGTGTTACTATCACATTTAACATATTGATATAACTAAAGCAATCTACTATTTTAATTCTATGAACCTTATAGTTTTCTTTTACATGCATTTTACAAAGACGTATGATGTTACTAAGAATAGTGTTCGCATAAGCGGAGGATGATGAGCTCATCATAGGGTGTCTCAACTTGTCACCTACGTCCAGATTTAATTATCTATATACTACTAAAACTCTGAGATTCTTTGTTTGTTTATTTGCTTGTCTGTAATAAAATACAGCAAAAACGGTGCAAATTAGTGCCATATTTGTAATGGAATATAAACAGAATAAAACAAGTTTCGTTAAAATTGGGCCACGGGTTACCGAGTTAGCGCCGTTTTTCGGGTCACTTTTATGAAAATTTCTAGCATGACTAATTTTACATCCCACTACCGTTCACGCTCTTTGCAAAACTTCTTCCTTCAAATCTATTTCCCTGTCAATGTTCCCATCTTCATTACAAGGCGTAAGATGACAAAACAAGATCTTGAAGAATTTCTCAATAAT
>NW_013666600.1:108430-122788 GCF_000517525.1 Limulus polyphemus | reverse complement strand
GAATGAAAGTGGCATAATTTATATTTATTTCCAAATTCTTTATGGTGGTTACCAGATCGGTCAAATCTACCAAACTTGTACAGATATTCATTACTGAAAATAAAGATAAAATATAAAGTTTTTTCTTAAGAAACATATGATAAGTATCTGGACATTATAAAGATTTCACATGTGAAATTTGAAAATTTTCTGATGCATAAAAGTATTTTTTATCTTAAAATGAAAATAACTTTGCATGTTAGATAGCCAACATGTGAAAAGAAAAAAAAAGGCATAAGAAACATTGCTTTACAAACCTTAAGACTTAATAAAAAAAATTTATATGTTGGTGTGAAAACATTATAATGTTTACTAATAATGTACCAAATTTTGTTAACATTCACTTGTGGATTTAATAGTTATAGCATGAAAACTATAACAAGCATAAAATGGTTATGAGGTCGATCACAGGGACCGAGCCTGTGCTGAAAGAGTTAAAAGACTTAATGTGCACTAGGAATTTTCAGATTCTTCTGGCAAACAATAGACACAAGTAATCAGGTACTTAAGAGATTCAAATCAGTCAAACTGACACTGCATGGGTTATGATCTTGTGGAATTAGTAAAAGACAATTTGATCATGATGTTACTTTGAGTCTGAACAGAAATAATAAGTCACAAAGTCTCATTTGTTCTCTTGTGAATTTTTGGTTTTAGCAGGTTAAGCTACTTATAATAATAGATGAATTACACTATTCTGATCATTTAATCTCAGTTTAAGTCTATCATTTATTACACTTTCTTTTATTATTAACTCCTGTTCATTATTAGACCTGGACAAGATTTTTAACTTTTTAGAAACAATAGTTTCTGAGCACCCCTGATTGTCTTTCAGGCCTCAAAGAGGCTTGAAAGATTTAATATCACATTACCTACAAAGAATTTGTTGTTGTTCAAACTTTTTAATGGGCTTGTTACAACTGAATAGCTCTTTGAAGTTACTTTCCTTAGCTAGTCCAAATGTTGTTGTTCTTATTAGTGTTATGATTTATTTTTCTCAAGATTTTTTTTATTCCAATTGGTTAATCTTAGTTAATTGTAAAATCAGGATGGACCACTTAGTGGTCCTCACTCCTGCTTCGTAATTATAATTTCTAAATTATAACGTGTTTATGGTTGGTTAATTATTAAGATTACAGTACAAATATGTGGATTATGTGCCTTTCTGTATTAAAATTTATAATAGGATTTAGATTTCCAAAAAATAAGTCGATTGCTACCATAATTGTCAATAGATATAATCATCATACTTTTTTAGTGTTTAGGAAAACTGAAAAACTACATTATAAATATTATAGAAATAAGATGGATTTAAATTTCTTGGAACAATGTAAAAATAGATAATATCTATATACTACTAAAACTCTGAGATTGTTTGTTTGTTTTTGTGCTTGTCTGTAATTAAATACAGCAAAAACGGTGCACAATAGTGCCATATTTGTAATGGAATGAGAATAGGAACAGAATAAAACAAGTTTCGTTAAAATCGGGCCACGGGTTACCGAGTTAGTGCTGTTTTTTGGGTCACTTTTATGAAAATTTCTAGCATGAGTGATTTTACATCACACTATCGTTCACGCTCTTTATGAAACTTCTTCGTTCAAATCTATTTCCCTGTTAATGTTCCCATCTTCATTAAAAGGTGTAAGATGACAAAAACAAGATCTTGAAGAATTTCTCAATAATGTGCCTTGGTTATGGTAGGTAATTCGAAGAAAAATAAAGTCAAATAAGAAACAGTAACTAGAAGGTTTAAGAGGAAAGACACAACATAATGAACTAAATTCATCACAATACCTGAAAAACTCACTTTTTTGAAAAATGAAATGGTCTTTCCTTTTACTCCCGATCAACAATCAAATATCTGTTCTTGGATTATGAATAACACGAATGGATTGAAATATTTAATTAAATTATCCCAAAATAAACCTTCATTTCGGTGCAATATTGAAATTAGCTTGAATTCTTTATAATCTCTGAATAGTGGGTGACCCAACGGGTCACGGGTGGTCTAGTGTGTCCTAAAAGTTACAAGTAAAACCATTATTTTAACGACAATCTTACTGTTTCACTAGTTTGACTTTATGGTTTAAATATCCTATTCATCTACCTATATAACTACTATTGTTATTTTTCTTGACCAGATATTGCATTTTACTCATGTTACTTTATAGATTTCACTTACATATGTTTTAATAAAGATGGGTGATCTTACTAGGAGTATTGTGTGTTTTACAAGATACCTACAGAAGGTAAGATTTTCTACAACAGTAATCCTTTAAACTTTAGTGATCAATTTATAAAGTTAAACATCAGATTTGAGTAAGGGTCCTTTTCAGCATGTTATGTATTAATTATAGACATGAAAGCGTTTTTCATATAAAACGTCAGGAAATGCAAAAGATGATTAGGTACAGAAAGGAAAACTATAATTATTACGTTAAATGTATACTAAGTCATAAAAACACAATCCACTATCTTGTTCAATATTTATTAAAACATTAGATGTGATAAAAACCTTTCAGCAATTCGTTAAATGTATTAATAATGTTATCCTTCTATAGGGGAACACATATAAACACAGGAAATATAAACATAAGTTGAGACAAGTTGAAATCTGTATGCAATCCTACGGGACTATCTACCGTTGTAAAACACACACAATATGCCCAGTAAGACCATCCACCTACAGAACATTTGTAACACAAACCACTTAGTAACACCATTCACCTTTATAAAACTTACACAATACGTCTAGTAAGAGCATCCGCCTATAGAACCTTAGTAACACTATTCTTCTATAGAAACATATGTAATACAGTTCAATATATAAATGAAAAATATACGCATAAGTTGAGACAAGTTGAGATATGTATGCTGTCCTACGGAAGTATAGTAACATTGTCGGCCTTTGTAAAACACACCCACACAATGTGCCTAGTAAGACCACCAGCCAACAGAATCTTTGTAACACCATTAACCTTTGCAAAAAGATATGTATTTGAAACTATACAGTAACTGTCATAGGAAATATAATTAAATCTAGACATCGATGACGTGAACGCATGTTGAGACACGTTGAAAAATATACTACCCTTAGTAACACAATGCATATGTAGAACCTTAATAACAGCACAATATGCCTAGTAAAATCATACGCCTTTGTAAAAAGGTATGTAAGTCAAAACTATAAAGTAGAAGGAATACTCTGTTCAAATTCATTAAAAACATTAATAACGCACCAGCGCAGACTTTTGTGCCTTCACTATCGCTGCTTTACTATCCATTAGCCTTTCTTGTAGCAATTCATTATTTGTGAGTATTAGTTGGTATGATTTTTACATTTTATAATATGTAATAGTTTTGTCCCGAATTACAGTTCTGGAATGGCGTTATATTCCTCCTACTTTATACACTACTGCAGTTATTACATGTCCTGCAAAAAAACAAAAATTCACGTCGTGCCATTGTTAAGGGCAACACCAATTTCTTCACTTTGAGGGGACTGATGTGAGAGATAGAAAAATATATTGTGGAACATCAAAAATGGATAACCGAACAAGCCTTTCCACATTTTACACAAGTTCAGCTGAGGTCTTGTCCTTCTTATTTACTCAATACCTATGTTTACTTTCGAAACTTTCTTCTGGGGTGTCACTTTAAACTTGTTTAACGAGGAAACTGCCAGCGATTAATAGTTGCTGTGGTTGCCTTTACCTTGAATCACCTATTCTTCTGGATTATGCTCATTTGCATTTTAGGTCAGCTGCACCGATCTTTGTTATTGTATTAAATCCAACTTCTGATGGTGCAATTATCAAATAGTGTATGGAGATTTCCTTATCATAATCTGTGAAACTGTTTGAAGTAAGTCTAGCATTACAATCATGTTTCCACATGAAGTCTATTTCCAATATTCACTTTTCCTTGATGGCATTTACTCACACATCATGTGGTGTAGATAAGCTTTCTACAGTGAGAGTGACCTCCAACTTTTCTAATGTTGGAATTTTATGCCAACACCATTTTTATCTCTGGAGGCACTTTTCAACCTTTTCATTTCCAGATCAGATCGAACAGTAATAGCCATAGAACCAATGTCAATCAAAATATTGCAAGGCTTTCCATCAATAAACCAGTTAATACGTCAACTTATTTCTTTATTTAATACACTTCTTATTCTTACTGGGGCAGGTGAAGCACGAATCGGCTTTTTAGTAGAATTGTAGAGGTCGTCTGTAGGAATGGACTTTACGTTCCATAGAAATCCAAATGTGCAACTGATGTTTTATTACACAACTATTCTGTTCTCTAGTGCAAGTGACAGTTTGTGAATTATTGTTAGTATGTCTGAACTTTAGATTGAGTAGGAGGTGAAAAAATCATTGTTCTCTTCCTTTTCTTTCATCTTTTGACCTTATAGGTCTCGCAACCTGACAGTTGTTTACAATTTTCCTCATATTCAGTAAATGAATCTTGTAGTTCCTGCACGAATGTCTTAAGGGATTTTTGAAGATGAGAAGCTGTACTGACATCCATTTGGGAGTTTTGTAATTAACGACTTGTCTTGTAAATCCTCTCCAGGATAATACTGATTAATTCCACCATTATATCTGTTTCTAGTTGTTCCAATTGTAGCATAAGGCTTATTGGCTCGAATTGCACTCGATGTTTTACAGAGACATCATCTGTAATGCAAGCGAGGACTTGCATTATGGATTTGTATCCCATTTTAAAAGCCGGCATTGCATATGAATGGGCACCCCATCTTTTGTCTGATAACTTCTTTATAGGTAGAAATCAATTATTCTAATGACAATGAAGATACTAACCCATGCTTTACATTCGACATTAGGGCATGGACACAAGTTTCTTACGAAATTAGACATTTCTTTTTGTGTATTCGAGATTACCTCTTGCCAGTATATGGGTGTGGATTTCAGTGCATCTACAAAATCAATTCTAGGTGACAAATATAAATTTCAAAAAGTTTTTTAATCGCGACCAAATGAGTGGAAAAGGCTAAAAGAGACTGACTTTGCTAATCAACATTGAAGTGGGAAGTTTTCTGCATTATATGCAAATTGTTTTCAACAGTAATGGAAACTCCTTCACCAAAAACAACTGGTTACTCTGACAGGAAACATGCTGCAATGGATTTTAGGCAGTATGAAACAGATTGCTGCACAAAGTTGCATCACCAATTTTGTTATACATAAAACCAAAAGCAGATGAATTCAGAAGACATTAACAGAGCAGGTGGAGTCAGAGAAAAATATTTTCCCCAATTTCTAGAATGCATTCTGTCAGCCAGAAAATGTCTATCATCCAGAGGGCTAGCATTCAGAGGAAGCAATGAAGTATTGGTTCAGTGCATAATGGCAATTGCTTAGGAATGATGGAATTATTGGCTGAATATGATACATGTCTTGCTGAATATATTCAAAAATATGCAAGTAAGGGAAAAGACCATGTTTAATACTTATCTTCAAATGTTTGTGACAGATTCATAGAAATCCAACACAAAGAATTTCTCCCCACCATTATGCAGGAAATCAAAACATCCAAGTATTACTTAGTGTCTGTTGATTCTACTTTAGGCATATCCCACATGTTTCAACTGACAATAATCTTTAGATACGTTCTATATGATAGCCCTGTAGAGAGATTTGCTAAATTCTTACCGATAAGCAATCACACGGGGGCA
Source organism: Limulus polyphemus (assembly GCF_000517525.1). Lineage (NCBI taxonomy): Eukaryota > Metazoa > Arthropoda > Merostomata > Xiphosura > Limulidae > Limulus > Limulus polyphemus. Next base: position 117,042 of record NW_013666600.1, on the reverse strand, counting down.
GAACTTCTTAGAGTTTGCATTTATTTATTTGAAAAGAATGGTATAAGAACCCAAGATTGCCGTGGACAGTCTTACGTCAGTGCATCCAATATCAGAGGCAAATATGTTGACATGCAATCCTTGGTCAAAAAGTAGAACTCCTTAGAAGACTATGCTCTCTGCTGTGCTCATTTGCTCAATTTTGTTGGAGAGTGCATTGTAGACTGCTGTACTGAACCTTGTTTATTCTTTGCTTTTGTTGAGAAGCTTTATGTGTTTTCTCAGCTTCAACATGCCTGTGAAAGTGCCTACATGATGTACTTGAAAAACTAGGATTTCTGATTATAAGAGGTTATCAGACACAAGATGGAGTACCCATTCATATGTAATGCTGGCTTAAAAATGGGGTACAAGTCCATAATGCAACTTCTCGCTTGCATTACAGATGATGTTTCTGAAAACCTCAAGTATGCTTAAAGTATACTACAACTGGAGCAACTAACAAGTATAATGTGGAATTATTGAGTATTATCCTGGAGAGGTTTCATATGACAAGTCGTTCATTAGAAACTCTCAAATGGATGTCAGTATAGGTTCTCATCTTCTAAGATCCCTTAATACGTTCGCGCAAGAACTACAGGATTCATTTCCCGAATATGAAGAAAATGGTAAACAACTGTCAGGATGCGAGGCATGTTATGTCAAAACATCAAAGAAAAGGAAGAAAATTACGCAATGAGACAAAATGGGTACTGGGTGAGTTGGTTTTTCACCCTCTACTCAATATAAAGTTCTGACTTTCTTAACAATAATTGACAAACGGTCACTTGCACTAGATAACAGGATAATGGCATATGAAAACATCAGTTGCAAATTTGGGTTTCCACGAAACTTAGAATCAATGACTACAATGGGAGAAAGATCATTATCGATGCTAAAACGGATAAAAAACAAACTTCGATCAGCAATGTGTCAAGACAGGCTAAATACACTGATATTTTTGTGCATAGAAAATGACTTCACACTGAACAGGTCATAAATGCCTTCACTACAAAAAGAACCAGGAAGACAGTAGTTTAACCAAGTACAAATGGCATGATTTGCTACTACTGCTGGGCATGGTGTGATCTAAGCATGTGTGTGTGTGTGTTTGTGCATTTGTTTGGGTGTGCATGAATGCCCGAGTTGTTGAGTCAATGTGTATGTGGTTTCTTTCTGTCTATATGTTTTGTTGTCCAAATGCAAGTGTTGTCTGTGTTATAGCATCACTTTTCCTATTCAAGAAACACCCGATATTGTTCATTAATTTGTAGACAAGTCTTGCGAATCTGTGGCTATTATTTTCCCATTTTCTACAAACGAAAAACATATCTTGAGGTTTCATTTTTTAACCTTAGTCTTTAGTCGCGATCATAATAGGCTCGTAAGAAAAATTTAGCCCCAGGACCACTTGACCCTTAATCCTCCCATGCCACTATCAAGTCTAAAATTTAAATACGTTATTAGATTGTTAAGTATTGATTTAAATATTAAAACATTCTTTACCATTAAATCTCATATACTTGAGAATGATAACCCAAGCAATCAAAATGTTGTACTTGTTTTAGCAATATTCTTCCTTAGTGTAAAAGCTGTAACTTGTAATAAATTAATACTTGTAACTAGTAAGTAAACTAAGAACGAAACTATTACAAAATTAAACCACTATAGATAATAGAGGATATGGTATACTTGTATACATACCCCACCCATCTCTTTTTCAGGCCTGTCTTCTGGCTGACAATTAATATTAACTTTAGAATAAATTTAATTTTAAACTCGTGCTGTGATCCAGAAGCACATTAGATTTTCCTGATTTTCTAAAACCCTTACACAAGACTGAAAGCACCAAAAGCTTTATGAACAAATTAGGTGAACAGCTTGTTGATCTCTTCTTAGTTGTTCTGTATGCTGTCATTACGCATGGCAAGTGTTCATCCCAGCCAGCTCTAGTAGGTCCGATAAACTTCACAAGCATCCACTTGGTAGTCTGTAGTGCCTACTTTGCTAAACTACTAGATTGAGGGTGATAAGACGAAATACAACTCCTAACTACACCTAACACCTTAAACAATTCAGTGAACAGTTGTATGTTCGATTTGGCTGCTTGCTCCAAACACATCTACAATGGTCTGCACTAATCTACATCAGGCAAAGTAATGGCTTCTTTCCACTTTGTGAAATAATCAATGCCCACAAGTATGCAGCAGTTATCTTCGAAAGTCTCCAGAAGTAGACCAGCATTGTCCACGATGATTCTCTTTGGAGGAAAGCCAACCATGTTTAGGCTGGTTTTTCCTTTGGGCAGTGCATATGCTGAAGTGTTCACACCAGCACTGCACATCCTGACTGATTGATGGCCGGAAAAACTGCTGTCAGATGCTAATGTAAGTATGTATTATTCCTTGGTATCCTCCTGTTCTATTGTAAAACATCTGGAGTATCTCTTGCCTCAAAGTTCTAGGGACCACCAGACGTAGCATTGTCCATTTTTATTTTCCTATTGCATGTCCAGATGATGAACTCTTGCAAAATGGTTATTTAACATGCAATCATCCCCTCTGATGTTTTAAAGTTGATTAACCACTACAGTGAAGCACTAACCACCCAAATGGTGAATCTCTTCTCATACAAATAGTGATGAATGTATTGTACAAAGACAACCACAGCATGCAGCGTTTTCTTCGTAGTGCAGAATTTACAAAAGGGAGCCATAAGCATGTGACTGGTGTAAGCAGTCACACATTCCACTCAGTATTCTACCTGTGACAGCACTGCTCTGACTCCTGTAGCATTGGCATTTATTTCCAGTAAAGAGGCTTCAGGGACTGGAATGCTTGGCTGTACCCCTCACTCCTGTCAAAATGAGCCTCCACTTTCATAAGAGCAGACAATGGTGCTGCTATCATTAAAACATTAGTCACAATTTGCCATTAGTACAACAACAACAACAAACTAAAAAAAAAAAAAACTAGCGAACTCCTTGTTTCATTAGTCTGAGCCACTCTCACACTGTGGTTATTTCATTTGGGTCCACCGAGACTTCATTTCTTCTGACTATATGGCCAAGAAACTCCACCTCAGCATGAACAAAACTTCCCAGGCTTCAGTTTTAGGACTGCCTTTCTCAAGCACTGTAATACCATACTAAGGTTCTCAGATGCTGCCGCAAAAGTACAGCCAAACTCCAAAACATGACTGACATAGACCAGACATCTCTGTCATTGCAGTCCATTGAGTGTAAGCTCCATCAGTCTCTCTAAAATGGTGGAGCATTACACACACTTCTCAATATTCAGAAGCTAGAATCATGATGGTGAACCAGTGGAAGAAGTTTTTTATCACGTCCAGACACTCATCTTTTTGTGGTATTAGGAAAGCATAAATGGGGACATCACATTCACCTGCCTGAAGTTCACACAGAGCTTTGGACTATATTCCTTTTTTTAATGATCGTGACTGGAGATGATCAAGCACTCTTCAATAGTTTTATGACGCTGTCTTTCAGCATCTGTTGTATCTTAGTGCTTGCAACTTCCTCAGTGCTGCAAGGAAGTCACTGCAGCAGTTGCTTTATTGAGAATGTCAACTGTGTCTATGTGATGTTGTTTGATCCAATAGGCCATCTAGTCTACAATACATTAGCATACTGAACCAACAACCTACTGAGTAGTTCTCATTGGTGTATTCAAATTTTCAGCACAATCACTGACCAATTTTCTCAGCTCTGTGTTTATCTTCAGGTGTGGTGCAAAAGATGTAACCCTAACATTCTCCAATTCTGACCACTTCTATTTTGTTCACTGTATGTATATCTGTCTCAGCACCCAGCTAAATAACCGATTTCCATATTTATAGAGCAACACAAGAAGTTCATCCTCTGTCAGTTCAATTACTTCTTGTACTAATGCTCTCTTCATGGACAGGAAAAGTTTACCTCTTGCATAGCTTTTATAGCAACATTACATGGCACTGATACATTGGAACTTGTTTGGATTATAACATGGAATACTACCTATGTGCATGAGGATATTATCATTCCCTTTACCGCATACATTCGTGCAATCCACTGTTCATGTATTCAATCTAGGTAGCACTGTATGACTTCTTCGAAACATCAATTCACCCATTGCACAGGCGAAGTTGGCTGACAGACTATGCAGTGCATTCATCCTGGGGATACCTATTCCAGATCAGAAATGGACATTATCTTTTGTGTTCACTGGCCATTGGTGGTTTTGCTCATAGGGCTTAGAAGATTACAAGATATATTAGGGTTCTTACTACTTCAGTCTCCACCAAGAACTCAACTTTTCACCCTTTCACTCTCATAGGCATTTACCATGCTCCACCCAGTCTTGACAAGGCTGGACAGACTACTGGATTTCTCGGAGCAAGCCAACTGCTGTGCCCCTCAAATTGGTGGCCAAGTCCTGGGGCATTAACCTGTGTTCACTACTTGTCATTAATTCTCTTGGACCTGTTGATTCGTCAAGCAGTAACCATGCCCTCTCCCATTTTGCTGCTCAGCATCAGAGTTCAATCAAGACTTGTCTCATCAGCTGGAATCGTTGATACTAACACCCACTGATACTACTTGAAGATAGCAGGAATTATCTGTTTACCTCACTTACTGGGCCTTGTGTTCCAGCCAAAAGCCTTTTCCTCTCATATTGATCCTGGTTGATACAAGGTGGATGGATTGTGAATCTTCTCAGCTCTTTATGGAGACTATTTACTGGCACTTTGCTACCTCAACAGGTGTTATCTAACAATCTGTGGTTTCAGGTTGACGTGCTGCCTTTGTGGTTCATTGTACAACCCTGCTCTGTTCCAGTTATTGGATGCTTGTGTTGATTCAATGGCGTATCAGGCCATGGTTCACAGTTCTCTCTTGTGTATGCTTGTTGCCTGATCTCTCGGGATGAAAACTCTAACTGGTGGATGTCATCTATCAATGGCTTGTCCAGCCTTTCTTATCGACTCATCACCAGTGATTTTGATAGAGATAGTGTTGTGCTGTGTTTGGAGATGGCCAGCTTATTTACAGTAGGTGTCTGTGACTTGATGGCGATAAATTTTAACAATAAACAGACAGCACACAGACCACCTATTTTAAAATAATATATTGAAAACATGACAAACTAATGTACAAAAATTCGTCACCCTATTGGTTATCACAGTTGTATCGAGAACTTTATATAGTTGTTTCTTTCCCGTCAAAGTCTACACAGGCAGTTCAATTACTTTAGAACACCCTTTGACAAATTATTCTAATCTATCTCTGTTATTACAATACAAACCGTGAAACTCACTTAAAGAATTCGCCACTATACGTTCTTTATGGCTAAATTCACAATCACACATTCTTTCACTAACTTAATTACTTTCGGTATCTGCACGTATTTATAACACGCGACAGAACAATCTAGAAATATGTAATCCTATAGTGACAACAATATTATACATATTGAGAAAAACTTAGAAGCTTCGAGTAAGATGACGTCAACAATACTACAAAAGCCTGGTACAACAATTGTTTGTTTGTTATTAAGCACAAAGCGCTATCTGTCCTCTGCCCACAACGGGTATCGAAACCCGGTCTCTAGCAGTATAAGTCCACAGACATACCAATAGAGGGCGGTACAACAATTAAACTTCGCACACAACTTACGACTTGTAAAGACTTATATAATAAAACTTGTCCTAACTATTGCTTTTAATATAATTAATTTTAACAGTTGTTAAGAAAACTAAATAATCATTTAATATTAAATCATTTCTCCTAATTCCAGTGGACTTCAACCAACTGTGCTCCCCTGTCACCAAGGTCGATCTTCTGAGTCATGGCCTGCTCATATAGACTGAGCACACCCAACGTGTACAGATCACCTTGAGTTGGCGGATGTAACTTTTTTATTTCTGCAGCATCAGCACGAGTCCAACATCCAAGAAAGGGCTCATCCTCGATCCGACGCCTCTAAACTGGAATGAATTTCGACAGGTGAACTTACTCTCTCGCCAGCAAGTACTCCAATGTTCAGGGAAACCATTCTCTTGGTGGAAAATTTGGTTTAAACTTTTCATGGTAAAAAAAAAAAAAAAAAGGTAGAGTTTGGTATGCATAATATCTTGCATAACCAGAGAATCCTGTTGTCATAGCACCACGTTTTTCTTCTATTTACTTGAGGTATTTTCAGTTACAAACCAATTTCACAAGTATCATTTAGAATTATCTTTAATAACTGCAAAATCTGAACAGGGAACATTACGAGACTTTTTATGATTGAACATACTTGAGCTGGGTATTTTTTTTAATAAGAAAAACAAGCTGGACAACCTTTTAGTAAAATCAACAAAAATTTCTATTCAGAACAGAAATCACAATGCATACTTATGTGAGACAACAGAAAGTCCTAACTTCAAGCTACACAATGTTTAGTCTTGAAATCTTCCTTCTCACAAGATAGATTAGAATCATTGCATAACTGTAGTATGTTCAGATAAAATTGAAAGAATTTTAGTTTAGAACAATGGGATGGGTCTGCTTGGTAACAAGATACCATTTACGAACTAGCGCTATATCTCTGAGTAACTAAGTCATAAGATTTAATGAAATAGAGAGTGGGAACAAATTGGAACACGAAATAAACAAGCTTTATTAAGACAGACTTCATATAATGTGTGTACTTACTTTTACTTACATGGGATGATCACTTTTACTGGACCATCCTTCTTCAACCCATCAGGCTGAATCCATGTATCAGACTGTCTAAATTCAGCATTCTTACTTTAGACAATATGAAAATTTTTGAAGAGGAGATGATTCATAGTAAAAGCTGCCAACACATACCAAAGTTAGGTCATTGTCTCTAGGTAAAGAAAATTGATGTTGGCATCCTTATAAAATGCTTTTGTTTCTTGTTTAAGCCTCATGTATCAGGGGCCCGTTTGTTTCAATAAATCAAAAAGTTGGGTTGATATATACGTACATAATTTGATCAGAAATGTTAAAAGCAAATTGTTTTAGTCCATAAAATAACATAAACTCATTTTGGTATCCATTGTTGTATGTGTAAAAAAGACTATTCAGTTATCACCCGTCTCTTTAATAATACAAGTACTTTTGGACAGTATACAAATACGTATATATGAACATATGATGAATATCGTAGAGAATCTGTACTTAGACATTTAGTTATGGGTAACATTTTGGTTTTCATCAAGATTAACTTCAAAGTCTGGATTGTAAAAAAACATACACAATTTACGTGTTTGGAGTATAGTTTCTCATCACTACAATATCACGATAAATTCATAAACAAAGATACCAAAATGTATTCATTGCTTCTGCACATATAAAAGAAACATCTTAGTTATGTTGGCATCTTCCACTCTCAACAATCTACTAATCTCAGTTTCAGCGTTCTATCAAGATAATTTAACCAGACTAGTTCGCAAGAAACGTGTCATTTACCCAAAGTGACTAGTACTACCACGTGAATAGTCATCCTCTTTCAACCATAGATGAAAGTGTAACCTCTAAATATCACCTGAACTATCATTGAAGGAAACTGCAGTCAACATCCTTGCAAAACGTGCAGTATTTAATGGTTTTGTTGAATAGGTGTTACGTGAAATCTGTACACATACGGAATAAATGATAAATTGAGAGTACATGCTATATTACAAGATAGAAAAGCATGGTACATAAATATACCACACTGCTATGAACACCACAACCTTTTACGCGTTTTTGTTAAATTTCAGATTAAATAAGTAGTGATTATGTCATCTACCATATTTTTTTTCAAACTATTAGTGGGAACATTTAATATATTTTTTTATAACGTATTGTCTAGTTTTATTTGCATCATAATTCTAAAGCTTCCTATGATATGAAAACAAAATTACATTTTGATATCATCAGCCAATCAAGTCCTTGAGAAATGGTTAAGACTTTAACATCTCTCTCCATAAGACTTTAATATCTCTCTTCATATATTTTCTTTCATACATAAATCTACATGTATATCAAAATGTTAATATATAAAAACGTGACTAAAAGTAAACAATAAGTAACCACCTTTATGGTAAATAATAAAAATGTACATTTTTTTTTATCTCAAGTAATTTTCTTTCATTATCACAGTATATTCTAAAAAAATTCCCCTTCTTCGTTACATATATTACAAAACCATAAGTTGAATGGAAGTAATGATCAACATGTAAAACCAATTACGTGTTGAGTGTCTGTCTAATCTACAGTTATTGTTGAAACACATACTGCATGTATATAGATAGATGTTTGGTACTAACACAAACAATATGAAGACAAATGTTTCTATTTAAGTAGATGATTTTAAGAATACTTCACATTGAAGAAAATAAACATTATTTCTTCTGTGTTCTTTCTTTAACATAAATGTTTTTTCACCTTAGATTTAAATATCATGATGCCAACTGTCTTCTTAATTAATAGTTTGTTTGTCTGTTTAAAACTAATTTCAAAAAGAAAAGCTTGAGTTAACTACAGGATCCTAAAAACATAGGTATTACACACACACACACACACACACACACAACAAAGAGCC
>NW_013666600.1:107654-108409 GCF_000517525.1 Limulus polyphemus | reverse complement strand
TACACACACACACACACACACACACACAAAAGAGCCATAAAATATTTTAATCAATCCTAATACTTACTCCAGGGGACCCTTGTGTATTTTACTCAATTCTTTACAATGTGTTTTAACAGGCAAATAAGTATACTTTATATATGGCTTCTACTGGTAGTAAACAGTATGAAAACAAATTGGTAAGTTTGGTGTGACACATTTGTTTTTCCAATGCCCTTAAGGCTTAATTACATGGAACTCGACTTTAATCTTAATTATGGTACATAAATATACTACATTGCTATTAACACCATAACCTTTAATGCACATTTTTGTTAAATTTCAGATTAAATGAGTAGTGATTATGTCATCTACCATATTTGTTCCAAACTAATAGTAGCAAAAACCAGTAAAGAGACTTATTGTTTTTCCAATACCCTTGAGGATTAATTACATGGAACTCAACTCTAATCTTAATTATTTTAGGTTTTAAATGCACTAAAGTTCAAAGATAATAAAAGTTAACTGTAAGGAAATAAGTATGCAATACCCTTATATTTCACAATACACAACAATTTGAATATTTTTGTAATACAACTGAAAGACATTTTTATGTCACTTTACTAAATTATGTATGTGTGTGTGTGTGTGTGTGTGTGTGTGTGTGTGTGTGTGTGTGTGTGTGTGTGTGTGTGTGTGTGTATATATATAGACAACAACAACCACAACGACGTACGTTACTTAATAAATTTAATTTTAATTTTATTACTAACGTA